>NC_092773.1:76483286-76737100 GCF_047496795.1 Chiloscyllium punctatum | reverse complement strand
AAATATTTTTCCACAAACATATCAGATAAATATGTAGCCTTCATGTCCTGCTGAATTTAGTGACTCTGTTGGATCTTGGATCTATATATCGAGCTGAATTTGACTCACTCTTCTTCAATTCTTTCAATCTATTCCTCTGCGAAATATTATCTCTTTCCATACAGGGTAAAAACTAAGAACAAACAAATTCAATTACGGAAAGTAATATTTCCACTATTGCGCACCCCTTACAAAACAAATTATCCGAGCACATTGATAGATGCAAAAAGCACGAGCAAACACAAATCAGGTTTTTGTATCCAACACCTATGAAACATTGTGCATCCTGAGGTGTCAACTTGCTGTTGGACATACGTCGCCATTTGCTGGACTGCACAAGCTCCCTTTCCAGAAGGATGATACACAGGAGATGATAGCCTTTGCTGCTACTGTACATCGAAGGTGAAGGTGATGGTGAAGTGTTTAATAATCAAAAATGATTTTCTGTCACAGACGTTGAGAAGCTTCTTGAGTTTTTGAAGTAGCATTCAACCAGGCAAGCGAAGAGTATTCCACAACACAGCTAAGTTATCTGTGGTAAATAATAGGCAATCAGTTGAGTACTGCAAGATGTTTAGCGTCTGCCCTGATCTTGTATCAACTGCATATGTATGGTAATTCCTGTTCTCTTTCTATTCAAGAGTACACCCCAGAATGCTGCTTGTGGAAGATTCAAGAATAAATTTGGTGTTGAATACCAAAACGGGATACTCAGATTTTACCTTATTGAAGATGGTCATTGCCAGGCATATATGTGATAAGAATGTTACATGCCACTAGTGCAGATTTTGTATGCTCTCCAGGTGTTGTTACATATTAATATATGATATTTGTGATTTTCTTTAATCGCAGGTTGAGATTCCGGCTGTAAAGTTGTTCTCAATGAGAAAAGGTCGACCATCTCAGCTCCCAAACGTACAACCTGAACATATGCATATGCGGGACTTCAGTATCTGAGCAGTTGAAAATGATCCTGAATGCTGACCAGTTGTCAATCAACATTCCCACCTCTGAAGGGAATGTCATTGACAAAGCAGGTGAAGATGATTGGGCCAAGGCCCCGACCCAAACGAACTCCAAAGGGAAAATGTGGAGTGCAGATTTTGGAAATCAGAGTCCAGAGTATGTTGCTGGAAAGGCGTGGAATGTCAGTCAGAATTGGAGGAGCAGCAAAATCGACGTTTCGGCCATGAGCCCTTAATCCTGATGCAGGTCTGATGCCTGAAACGTCGATTCTCCTGCTCCTCGAATGCTGCATGACCTGCTCTGTTTTTCCAGCACCACACTATCGACCCATTTTACCTCCACTCTGGCAAGGATGGTGTGGATTTTCAAGCACCACCGGCTTCACAAGTGTATCATGACACGTGTAGACAGGTTAATTAAAAATGTCTCCTGCGGTAATAGTACATGCTAAACGAACATTTCTCATCGGGATTCACTTCGGTAAAGGAGAATATTACAGAGGAGAAGAATGAGGTACGAGATGTTAGACTAGAAAGGATCGAGGTTAGTTACGAACTTGTGTTATCATTTCTGGAAGCAGTGAAAGTCGACAAGTCCCCTGGGCCAGATGGGATTTATCTGAGGATTCTCTAGGAAGCTAGAGACGAGATAGCAGAGCCATTGGCTTTGATGTTAGAGTCGTCGTTGTCTACAGGTTTAGGACCAGATGTTTGGAGGATTACAAATGTTGTGCCCTTGCTAAAGAAGGGCATCAGAGATGCCCCAGGTAATTAGAGACCAGTGAGCCTTCCTTCTGATGTAGGGAAGGTTTTGGAAAGGAGTATAAGAGATAAGATTTATCATCATCGAGCAAGCAACAATTTTAAATCAGATAGTTAACATGGTTTTGTTAAGGGCAGGCCGTGTCTCACAAACCTAACTGAGATTTTTTCAGAAGGCAACCAAGCAGGCAGATGAGGGTAGGGCAGTTGATCTGGTGTACATAGACTTCAGTAAGGCCTTTGATAATATTCCACAAGGTAGGCTGTTGGAGAATATGCACAAGCATGGGATTGAAAGTGTTTTAACAGTTTCGATTAGAATCTGGCTTTCTGAAAACAAGCAGCGAATAGTGGTTGATGGAAAATATTCAGCCTGGAGGCTGGTTGCTGGTGGGGTATCACAAGGATCTGTTTTGGGATCATTGCTGTTTGTCATTTTTATAAATTACTTAGAGGCAGGCATAAGTAGATGGATCAGTAAATTTGCAGATGACACTAAGATCGTTGGATTAGTGCAACGTTTGGAAGCATGTTGCAGGTTGTGGGGGACTTGGATAAACTGCAGAGGTCGGTGAAAGGTGGAAATGGCGTTCAATTCAGCGAAATGTGAGATGATGTTCTTTGGGAAGAATTGCAGGAATGCTGACTAGTGGGTATATGGAAACATTATTGGTAAAGTGGATGTGCAGAGGGACTTTGGTGGCCATGTACATGGATCCCTGAAAGTTGCCACCCAGGTGTTTAGTGCTGTTGGGAAAGCAGTCGGTGTGATAGATTTCATTGGTAGAGAGATTGAGTTCCAGAGACACAATATCTTGCTGCAAATATACAAAACACTCGTGCTGCCACACCTGGAATACTGTGCACAATACTGATCCCCATATTTCGTGAAGGATGTGGAAGGATTGGAAAAGGTGGAGAGCAGATTTACCAGGATGTTGCCTGGTCTGGAGGGAAGGTCTTATTAGGAAAGCGTGAGAGACGTGGCTCTGTTCTCAATGGAAAGATGATGGCTTAGAGTGGATTTGATAGAGATATAAAAGATTATCAAGGTATGAGATATCGTAAACTGTGGAAGTCTTTTGCTTGTACATCAGCTTGGACGTCAGCTTGTACGAAGGGACATAACTACAAATTGAGGGATGATAGATTTAAGACAGATGTCAGAGGCAGGCTCTTTACTGAGAGAGTTGTAAGCTTGGCTTAAATGTCTGCCAATGTAATTAACCTAGCCACATCAGGGCGATTGAAACACTCATTGGATAAGCACATGGACGATGATGGGTTAGTGTAGGAGGACGAGCTGAGAGGAGTTCAAATGTCGGCACAACATCGAGGACTGAAGGCCCTGTACTGAACTGCATTGTTCTCTGTTCTACGTTCTATCTTGTCAGTATTTGCAGAGAGTGCTGGTGAGGGTGTCGGTAGACATGGCGTTGTCCCAGAGATGTGTGTCGGTATTTTCGTGTGTGCGGTACGGAGCAGAGGGTCAGTACTTCTAGAGGGCCACAGGGAGTATGTCAACATTTTCAAAGTGTCTTGGGGACTGTGTTGGTATTTACAGGGTGACCCGACGGAGTGTGTCTGTATTTGCAGGCTTGGTGTCAAGGAGTGTGTTGGTATTTACAGAGGTGTTCCCAGGGAGCCTGTCCTCATTTACATGTGAGTCCTGGGGTGTGTGATGGTATTTACAGCGAATGCCCTATGCAGTGTCTGCATATTTACACGGGGGTCCCACGGAGAGTGTAAGCATTTGCATGGTATCCCATGGAATGTGCCAGCACTTACCAGAATTTTGGGATATGCGTCGGCATTTGGGGTGGGGGGGGGGTTCCTGAGGAGTGTGTCGGTCGTTACAAGTGCGTCCCGGGAGGTCTCAGTTGTCACAGAAAGAGCCTGGGTAATGTGTCGGTATTTCTGGATGTCCTGGGGAGATTGTCAATATTTAAATCGGTGTTCCAAGAAATGTATTGATATTCACAGGTGGATCGCATGCATTGAGTCGAAATTTACAAGGGACTCCCGGGACTGTGTTCGTTTTTATCAGTGGTTCCCGTGGAATGTGTTGGTGAATCCTTTGAATCCACACCTACTCTGCTCATTAGCAACGGCATCTCAACACACACTCAAGCTGTTTCCCTGGCAACGGCCTGTGAGCCCAACCCAACTCTCCTCCTGTATCAACGACCTGCTAACCCATCCTCCCTATTTTTTAAAAACGGCCTCTGAACCAATCACCACACAGTTCCCATGATAATGTCCTGCAATACCGTTTCCGTTCTGTTCTGCTTTCAACGTCCTCTGAACCCTTCACCGCTCCGTTCGCCTGGCAACAGTCTGTGACCCCATCCATCCTGTTTCCCTAGCAACATCCTGTGACCCCATTCCAACTGTGTCGCCCAATCATTGGCCTGTTAGCCTATCCACATTATGTTCACCCAGCAATGACCTGTGACATATCCCTACTCTGTTCTCCTTCCCACAGTCTGTGAGCTCATCCCAACTCTTTTCTCCTAGCAACTGCTTATTAAACCATTCCCAATCTATTCCCCGAGAAATGGTCACCCAAATATTCCCCACTTGTTCCCATAGTAAAGCCCTTTGCCCCCATTTCCACTTTCTTCTCCTCGCAACGTCCTTTGGACACATGCCCGCTCTGTTCCCTTATTAACAGCATGTGACACTATTCCCACGCTGCTTCCCTTGCAACAAGCCATGACCCCTAACCAACGCTGTTCCCCGATAACGGCCTGTTAGCTCATTCATGCACTGTTCTCTTTGAAATCTCTTGTGATCCCATACCAAATCTGTTCCCCTCGCCACAGCCTACGAACCTATGCCCGAACATTTCACCAGGTGATGGCGTTTGATATCAACTCCACTCTTTTCTCCCAGCAACGTCCCGTGCTCATCCCAATTCTGCTCGCTTAGCAACGTCCTGTAATTCCATAAAGTCTCTGTTCTCCTACCCTATCACCTCCTCCCTACTCAGTACTTCTAAAAACGACCTGTAAACCCACATGCACACTATTCCCCTCGTTGCTGCCGGGGACCCCATTTCTCTTCTTTTGTCAAAGTAAGGGCCTGTGAACCCATTCCCATTCTCTTCTTCTATCAACTGTCTGTCAACCGATCATTACAGCATTATCCTGGCAACGTCCTGTGAACATATCCCAATTATGGTCCCTTTGCAACATTCCCTGAAACCATCCTCACGCTGCTCTCCAAGCAAAAGCCTGTGAACCAATCATTATTCTCTTCCCCACGGAGCAGCCTGTGATTCAATCCACACTCTGTGGAACAGCCTGTGAAACAGTTCCCAATATCTTTCCCTGGCAACGGCCTGAAAAACCATCTGTACTCTGATCTCCGAGCAATTGCTGTCACCCCATCCGGACTCTGTTCTCCCAGCAAAGTCCTGTGAACCCATCCTTTCTGTGCTGGTCTAGTAATGGCTTGTGACACCAGCCCCAATCTGTTCACCAAGGAAATACATGTGATCACGTGCCTAATGTGTTCTCTGAGCAACGACCTGCGAAACCATTCCCACTCTGTTCTCTCAGCAACGGCCTCAGAACTCATTCCTACTCTTTCCCCATAGCAACCCCCTTTAAAATCGTTCACATTATGTTCCGCTGGTGACGTCCTGTCAATGCATTCTCACTCTGTTCTCCCAGCAAGGGCCGTTGAACCCATCCCCACTCTGTTCTCCTAACGACAGCCAGTGAGCCATTCCCACAGTTTCCCCAACAACAGCCTGTCAATCCTACTGTGTTTCCCTAGCTAAAGCCTGTGAAACAATTCCCACTCTGTACCCGTAGCAACTGCCTGTGAACCGATCCCCACTGTGTTCCACTGGCAACGGACTGTGAACCAATCCCGACACTGTTCTACTATAAAAAAATCGTGAGCCCATTTACACATTTTTCTCCGAACAACGGCCTGTGAACGCAAACCGAGCGTGTTTCCCTCGCAACTTCAGTTGAATCCATAAACAGTTTACTCGCCACAGACTGAGACCCCGTCCCTTCAATGTTACGTTAGCAATGGCCTGTGAACTCATGTCATCTCTGTTCTCCAGCTAACGTCCTGAGAAACAATTCGTAAACTGTACTCCCAACAATTGCCTGTGAACCCAATGCTACTCAGTTCAGGGAGCAACGCCTGTGAAGCCATCCACACTCCATTAACACAGCAGCGCTCTCTGAGGCCATCTTCAATCTGTGCTGCGATAAGATGCCTGTGAACACTTGACTATAATGTTCATCTTGTAGTGGACTTTAAGCTCATCCATAACCTGATACCCTAGCAACGGTATTGAAACCCATCCCCACTTTTTTCATCAAACGTCCATTGAAATCATTCCCCTCGGTGCTCCTCACAAATGCCTGTGAACCCATCACACATCTGCTACCCAAGCAACATCCGGCCCATCCTATTCCAGTCTGTTTCCCCAGCCATAGCCGTTGAATCAATCTCCAGTCTTGTTCCATAGCATAATCTTTGAACCCATTCCCATTATCTTCGCTTAGCAACGGCCTGTAAACACATTGCCACATAGTTCCTATGGCAGTGGCCGGTGATTTTACTCATCGAGTCATATAAATGTATAACATGGAAACAGACCTTTCACTCCAACCTGTCCAGCCGACCAGATATCCCTACCCAATCTAGTCCCACCTGCCAGCACCCAGCCCATATTGTTCCAAACCCTTCTTATTCATATACCCATCCAAATGCCTCTTAAATGTCGCAATTGTACCAGCCTCCACCACTTCCTCTGACAGCTCATTCCATACATGTACCACTCTTTGGTCTCTTTATTATCTTTCCCCTCTCAACCAACACTGATGCCCTCTAGTCCTGGACTCCCCGATACCAGGGAGAAGACTTTGCCTATTTATCCTATCCATGCCCCTCATAATTTTGTAAGCCTCTATAAGGTCACCTCACAGCCTCCGACGCTCCAGGGAAAACAACCCCAGCCAGTTGAGCTTCTCCCTATTGCTCAAATCCTCCAATCCTGGCAACATCTTTGTAAATCTTTTCTGAGCCATTCCAAGTTTCACGACATCTTTCCTATAGGAAGGAGACCAGAATTACAAGCAATACACCAACCGTGGCGTAACTATTGTCCTCTATAGCCGCAACATGACCTCCCAACTGCTGTAGTCAATACACTGAGCAATAAAGTAACGCATACCAGACGCCGTCTTCACTATCCTATCTACCTGCGACTCCACTTTTAAGGAGCTATGAACCTGCACTCCAAGGTCTCTTTGTTCATCAACACTCCCTAGGACCTTATCATTAAGTTTATAAGTCCTGCTAAGATTTGCTTTCCCAAAATGCAGCACCTTGCATTTATCTGAATTAAACTCCATCTGCCACTTCTAGCCCATTGGCCCATGTGGTCCAGATCCTGTTGGAATCTGACGTAATCTGTAATCTCTTCGCTGGCCACCACACCTCCAATTTTGGTGTCATCTGCAAATTTACTTACTGTACCTCTTATACTCGGATCCAAATCATTTGTGTAAATGACAGTAAGTTTTGGACCCATCACCGATCCTTGTGGTACTCTACTGGTCACAGGTTTCCAGTCTGAAAAACAACCCTCCACCACCATCCTCTGTCTTCTACCTTTGAGCCAGTTCTGGATCCAAATAGCTAGTTCTCCTTTTATTCCATGAGATCTAACCTTGCTAATCAGTCTCCCATGGGGAACCTTGTCGAACGACCCACTGAAGTCCATATAGATCACATGTACTGCTCTGCCCTCATCAATCTTCTTTGTTACTTCTTCGAATAACTCAATCACGTTTGTGAGACATAATTTCACACGCACAAAGCCCTGTTGACTATCCTTAATCAGTCCTTGCCTTTACAAATAGATGTACTCCCTGTCACTCAGGATTCCATCCAACAACCTGCCCAACACTGACGTCAGGCTCTCTGGTGTATAGTTCCTTGGCTTGTCTTTACCACCCTTCTTAAACAGCGGTTTAACGTTTGCCAACCTCCAGTCTTTCAGTACCTCACTTGTCACTACCAATGATACAAATATCTCAGCAAGAGACCCAGAAACCACTTCTCTAGTTTCCCACAGAGTTCTCGGTTACACCTGATCAGGTCCTGGGGATTCATCCACCTTTAACGGTTTCAAGACACCCAGCACTTACTCGTCTGTAATCCGGACGTTTTGCAAGATCTCACCATTTATTTCCCTACAGTCTATGTCTTCGCTATCCTTTTCCACATTAAATACTGATGCAAAATATTCATTTAGTATCTCTCCCATTTTCTGTGGTTCCACACAAAGGCCGCATTGCTGATCTTTGAGGGGCCCTATTCTCTCCCTAGTTAACCTTTTGTCCTTAATATATTTGTAAAAACCCTTTGGATTTTCCTTAATCCTATTTGCCAACACTATCTCATGTCCCCTTTTTGCCCTCCTGATTTACCTCTTAAGTATACTCCGACTTCCTTTATACTCTTCTAAGAATTCACACGATCTATTCTGTCTATACCTGACATATGCTTCCTTCTTTTTCATAACCAATCTCTCAGTTTCTTTCATCATCCATCATTCCATACACCTACCAGGCTTCCCTATCACCCTGACAGGAATATACTTCATCTGGATTCTTGTTATCGCATTTCTGAAGGCTTCCTATTCACCAGCCATCACTTTACCTATGAACATCTGCCTCCGATCAGCTTTTGAAGGTTCTTGCCTAAAACCGTCAAAATTGGCCTTTCGCCAATTTAGAACTTCAACTTTTAGATCTGGTCTATCCTTTTCCATAGCAACTTTATAAGGAATAGAATTATGGTCGGTGGTCCCAATGTGCTCCCCCACTGACACTTCAGTCACCCGCCCTGCCTACTTTCCCAAGTGTAGGTCAAGATTTGCACTTTCTCTAGTAGGTACATCCACTTACTGAAAAAGAAAATTGTCTTGTACGCACTTAAGAAATTCCTCTCCATCTAAACATTTAACACTATGGCAGTCCCAGTCCAGTCGATGTTTGGCAAGTTAAAATCCCCTACCATAACTACCCTATTATTTTTACAGATATCTGAGACCTCCTTACAACTTTGTTTCTCAATTTTCCTATAATTGGGGGGTCAATAATACAATCCCAATAAGGTGATCATCCTTTCCTATTTCTCAGTTCCACCCAAACAATTTCCCTGGCTGTACTTCCGGGAATATCTTCCCTCAGCACATCTGTAATGCTCTCCCTTATCAAAAATGCCACTCCCCTTCTTCTCTTGCCTCCCTATATTATCCTTCCTGTGGGATTTGTATCCTGGATCATTACACTGCCAGTCCTGCCCATCCCTGAGCCATGTTTCCGTAATTCCTGTGATATCCCAGTCCCATGTTCCTAACCATGGCCTGAGTTCATCTGCCTTCCCTGTTAGACCCCTTGCATTGAAATAAATGCAGTTGAACTTATTAGTCCTACCTTGTCCCTGCCTACCCTGACTGTTTGATTCACGTCTGTTCTCAACTGGACTAGCCTCAGATTGATCTCCTTCCTCACGATCTCCCTAGGTCCCACAACCCCCACCACCCCGGTCTCCGCCCCCTCCAGTTTAAATTCTCCTGGTCAGTTCTAGAAAATTTCCCTGTCAGTATATTACTCCCCTTCCAATTTAAGTGCAATCCGTCCTTCTTGTACAAGTCACTTCTAACCCAAATGAGCTTCCAATGATCCAAAAATGTGAATCCTTCTCCCATACACCAGCTCCTCAGCCATGCATTCATCTGCTCTATCCTCCTATTCCCGCCCTCTCTCGCTCGTAACGCTGGGAGTAATCCAGATATTACTGCCCTTGAAGACATCCTTTTTTAAATTTATGCCTAACTCTCTGTAATATCCCTTCAGAATCTCAACTTTTTTCCCTCCACTCTAATTCTGTTCTTCTAGTGGTGGACTGTGCAGCCATCCACACTCTGTCCTCTCAGCAACAGCCTATGAACGCATCCCCACTGCGCTACAAACAATGACCTGTGACCACACCCCCACTTATTTCACCTGGCAATAGTGTATTAACTCATGCTCACCCTGTTCCCCTCACGGCGATCTAAGACCCAATTCCCATTCGCGTCTCCCACCAAAAGCCTGTTTACCCATCAGCATCGTATTCCCCTCGCCACGTGTTGTGAACTTATACCCACTCAGTTCCCATAGCAACGGCCTCTGAACCCACTTCTATGCTGTTCCCTCTCGCAATGGCCTGTGACCCATCGCCACTCGTTTCATGTCCACACTGTTTCATTAACAATGTAGTGTGATCCCAGCCCTAATCTGTTTCACTCGAAACGGCTTGTGAACACGTCCTCAAACTCTTGTCCTATCAATGGCCTGTTGTCCTAACAACAATTCCCACTCTGCTGCTCAAGCAAAAGCCTGTGTCACCTACCCAACTCTGTTTCCATGGCAATGGCTTCTAATCTCATTCCCACTCTGTTCTTCTCGGTTCGGCCTGTGAACACATTACCACTCTCTTCTCCGACCAACGGCCTGTCTTCCATTCCAACGCTGCTCTCCCAGCAAATTTTTGGGGATCCATCCGAACATTCCTCTAGAAACGGCCTGCATCCCATCCTTACACAATTTTCCTATCAGTGACGTGTGACCCCGTTCTTACTCTTTTCACCAAGCAAAAGCCTGTCAACCCATCGCCCAGTATTCTCTGAGCCACGTCGTGTGTACATACACCCAGTCAGTTCTCATAGCAATGGCCGGTGAATCAATCGACATTTGTTTTTCCGAGCAACGTCTTCTGAATCGATGCTCACTCTGTTTCCCTCGCAATGCCTGTTCCACCAGCAACACCCTGTAACCCTTTCTCCAGACTGTACCCTTAGCTATGGCTTATGTCGCAACCTTTGTATGTTCTTTGAGCAACTACTGTGAATTTATCCCAGCGTTGTTCTCCGAACAATAGCCTGTAACCCCATATCGCCACTGTACCCCATAGCAAACGCCTACAAACCCATCCTCATTGCATTCCCTTCACAACTGCCTCTGAACCAATGACAACTTTGTTCTTCTTGCGACGTCCTGTGAACCCATTGCCACTCGGTTCCCAGAGAAATGGACTATGCGTATATTCCAACCCAGTTCTCCTGGTAACAGCCTGCAAAATCATACCCAGGCTATTTTCTGAGCAACGGCCTATGAACCAAACCCCAATCTGTTCTCCAAGCACTGGCCTGTGAAGCCATCCTCACATGGTTCCCCTCACAACACCACGTCACCACTCTGTTTTCATAGAAACAGCCTGTGACCCCAACCCCACTCGCATCATTCTGTTCCACTCGACATGACCATTGAACTCATGCCGACTCTACTTCTCTGGCAAACATTGTGAGCAATCCTCACTCTGTTCTCGAAGCAATGGCCTGTCAACATATCATCAGTGTTCACCAAGCAACAGCCTCCGAACATATACCTACATTGTTGCCCGTCCAATGGCCCGTGACCCACATTGCTCTGCAAGCAAGGGCTTGCGAACATAAAGCTATACTGTTGTCCGTCCAACAGCCTGTGACCCATTGCCACACTGTTATGCTAGAAACGTCCTGTGAACCTATCCCACCTCCGTTCTCCGAGCAAAGTCTTTTTAAACCATTTCTGCTCTCTGCCCCAAGCAACAGCATGTGACCCAATCTCTACATTGCTTCAAAGAATAAAGAATACAGCAAACTACACGACAGGAGCAGGCCCTTCGACCCTCCAGGCCTCCGATGATCCAAGTCCTCTTTAGAACCTGCCAGCTGTTTTCCAAGGATTTGTATGCCTCTGCCCCCAACCCATTCATGTATCTGTCGCGATATTTCTTAAATGACGCCATTGTGCCCGCCTCTATGACCTCCGCTGGCAACGCATTCCGGGTTCCAACCACCTTCCGCATAAAGAACGTTCCACGCATATTTCCCAAAAACATTTCCCCTCTCACTTTGAACTCATGAACACGATTAATGGAGTTCCCCATTCTGTATAAAATCATTTTGCTATCCACCATGTCTATACCTCTCAAGATATCGTCGACTTCAATCTCGACTCCACTCAACTTTTGTCGTTCTTATAAAAATAATCCCAATCTATTCAACCCGGCTTCATCTCTCGTGCTCTCCATACCAACAATATCCTGGTGGAACTTCTCTGCCTCTTACCAAAGCATCCATAACGTTTGATAATGCGGCGACCAGATGTATATGCAGTATTCAAAACGTGGCCGAAAGAAAGTCAAAAGAACTGAAATATGATCCACTAACATTTTACTCAATACCCCGTCCAAAGTATGCCATATATCTCCTTGGCCACTTCATCGACCTGCATTGCCAACTTCAAGGTACAAGGGACCTGAAAGCCCAGGTCTCTCTGAACAGCAAAGTTTCCCAGGGCTTTTCCATTTCGCTCTCGAATTAGATCTTCCAGAATGCATCACCTCACATTTGCCTATATTGAACTCCTCACACTTCTCTGGCCAAATCTCCAATCTATCTATATTCTACTGCGTTCTCTGACCGTCCTCTTCACTCTCTGCTGACAATCTTAGTGTCATCTACAAACGTGTTAATCATATCACCTATACCTTTCTCCAGATCATTTATGCATATCACAAACAACAGTGGTCTCATCATGGATCCCAGTGGAACAACACTGGCCACAGTTATCCATTTTGAAAAAATCCCTTCCACGACTACTCTGACTCCTGCTGTCCAGGAAGACAGTAGACCCTGCACTCCATGCAACTTCAATTCTCCATCGCCCTAATACAGCGACCCTTATCAAGTGCATACATATGACGTCTACAGCCCTTCCCTCATCAATTAACTTTGTTTCCTCCTCAAACTATACTGTTAATTTGGTAAGACATGACCCTCCCTGTAAAAAACCATGCTGCCTATCACTGATAATCCGATTTTCTTCCAAATGATAACACATTCTATCCCTCACTATATTCTCCAGCAGCATCCCCACTACTGACACCAGGCTCTATACTTACCTGAATTATCCTTACAACATTTCTTAAGCAAGGGGAACATGTTAACAATTCTCCAGCCCTCTGGGATATCACCTGTATTCATGTGTGCTGGAAAGGCATCTGTGAAGGCGCCAGATATTTTTGCTCTTGCCTCCCTCAGTAGCCTGGGCTGGATCCCAGCAGGAATCATCCACCTTAATGTCTTTTATAATACCCAATACATATCCTCCCCACTCATGCCAACTTGCGCGAGAGTCACCAAACAGCGATTCCTAAACTCAACAACTATCATGTCCCTCTCCTCAGTGAATACCATTGCAAAGTACTCAATAAGAATCTCACCAAATTTTCTCCCACTCCATTCAAAACTTCGCTCCTTTATTCTTGAGTGTGCCAACCCTTTCTCTAGTTTCCCTCTTGCTCCTTATACACGAATAAAAGGTTTTGGGATTTTTCGTAACCCTGGTTTCTAAAGATATTGAATGACCCCTTTTTAGCCGTCTTCAATCCTCGTTGCAGATTAGTCCTAAATTCCCGATATGCTTCCTAAGCTTCGTCTGTTTTCCTTCACCTAGACCTCATATATGCTTCATTTTGCCTCTTGGCTGCGGTCACAATTTCACCTATCATCCACGACCCCAAATTTGCAATTTCTATCCCTCACTTTCGTAGCGAACTGTCTGTCCTGGACTCCAATCAATGTCTCTTTTAAAGTCTTCCAAATATTAAATGTGGATTTATCTTCAAACAGCTGCATTTTACCTTGCTCCTGCCGAATTTTGCTATAGTTGGTCTTCCCAAAATTTAGCACTCTACCTTTTGGACCACTCTCGTCTTTGTCCATAAGTATTCTAAAACCTTGCGAAATTAATCATAATGCCCAAAGTAAACCCCTACGGAAACTTGAAACAACTGGTTGGGCTCATTCTACAGACGATGCCCAATACGGCCCTTCCTGTGTTAACCTATTTACATACTGTTCGATAAGATCTTCCTGGATGCTCCTTACGAATTTTCCAAAGACTAAACCTCTAACTCCAAGAGAATCCCATTTGGAAAAATCAAACTCTCCCATTATGACCATCTTGATGCTCCTATATCTTTCCATAATATGTTTACATATTTGTACCTCTATGCACTGACGCAGTAACAACAATAACATCATACTCCCAGGTTTTAATCCAAGACTTACCTACTACACTGCTCGAATGAAAGCAAAATCATCTCAGACCACCTGTCAGTTCACATTAATTATCTGCTCCCTGCCTACTCTTCCCCTCCGTCACACGGACTTCATTACATAGTTCCTGAAAGGCTTTCCTTACAACCTCCTTACTGTCAACAAACTTCCTGATTTTGTTCTCATCCCGCTGAAACATTAGGTTAAATCATTCTCAGCAAAAGCACACCCAAAGGAACTGCTCCAGTCCGGCCTAGGCGCAGACCATCGAATTTGAAAATTGTTTCACCTCCCCAAAAACCAATACCAATGTCCCAAAATTGTGACCCCTTCCCAATTTATCATTTCACAAGCCACGCATTCATCCTGACTATTATCGCATTTCTTACGGCTTGGAACGACTTACCAGGGGAAAGCAGTGGGTCACAGAGCTCCGGCACAGAGTCTGTCCCTGATGCTCAGAAGGGAAGGGGAAAGGGGAACAGAGCAGTCGTCATTGGGGACTCCATAGTTAGGGGGACAGATAGGATGTTCTGTGGGGACGAGAGAAACGCACGGTTGGTGTATGGCCTCACAGGTGCCAGGGTTCGTAATGTATCTGATCGTGTTTTTGAGATCCTTAAGGGGGATGGGAGCAGCCCCAAGTCGAGGTCCACATTGGTACCAACGACAAAGAGAGTTGGGGATTTAAGGTTGAAATTCAGGGAGCTAGGATGGAAGCTTAGAGCAAGGACGAACAGAGTTTTTGTCTTTGGTTTGGTGCCAGTGCCATGTGCTACTGAGGTGAGGAATAGGGAGAGAGAGGAGTTGAACACGTGGCTACAGGGATGGTGCAGGAGAGAGGGTTTTGGACTCTTGGATAATTCGGGTTCTTTCTGGGGTAGGTGGGACCTTTACAAGCAGGATGGTCTTCATTTGAACCAGTGGTGTACCAATATCCTGCGGGGTGGGGGAGAGGAATTCGTTCAGGCTATTGGATTGGGTTTAAACTTACCCAGCAGGGGGTTGGGAACCAAAATTGCAGTTCGAGTATAGAAAAGGTTGAGAGTCGGGAGGACCGAAATCAAGGTTCACGGACGCAAAATGGCGCCAGCATGCAACACGTTGGTTTGAAGGGTGTCTACATCAACGCCAGGAGCATCCGGAATAAGGTGGGTGAACGTGCAGCATGGTACCTGGGACTTCGATGTTGTGGCAATTTCCGAAAACATGGAAGGAGCAGGGACAGTAATGGTTGTTGCAGGTTCCAGGATTTGGATGGTTCAGTAAGAACAGTGAAGATGGTAAAACAGGGGAAGGTGTGGCATTGTTGGTCAAGGACAGTGTTACAGTTGCAGAAAGGCTGTTTGTGGACTCGTCAACTGAGGTAGTATGGGCTGAGGTTAGAGACAGGAAAGGAGTGGTCACCCTGTTGGGACTTTTACATAGGCCTCCGAATAGCTCCAGAGATGTAGCGGAAAGGATAGCACAGAGGATTCTCAATCGGAGTGAGAGAGACAGGGTAGTTGTCATGGGGGACATCAACTTTCCAAATATTGACTGGAAAAACTATAGTACGAGTATTATAGATGGATCGGTTTTTTGTCCATTGTGTGCAGGAGGGCTTCCTGATACAGTATGTAGACAGGCCAACAAGGGGCGAAGCCGCATTATATTTGGTACTGGGTAATGAGCCGGCCAGGGGTTAGACTTCGAAGTAGGTGAGCACTTTGGTAATAGCGATCACAATCCTGTTATGATTACTTTAGTGATAGAAAGGGATAGGTGTATACCACTGGGCAAGAGTTACAGCTGCGTCAAAAGCTTTACGATGCGATTAGGCAAGATTTTGGAAGCATTGGATGGGGAGTCAAACTGCAGGGGATGGGCACATTAGAAATGTGGAGCTTATTCAAGGAAAAGCTCCGGTGTGTCCGAGGTAAGTATGTTGCTATCGGACAGGGGGAATGCTGTAGAGCGCGGGAGCCATGGTTTAGGAAGGAAGTGGAATCTCTGGTCAAGATGAAGAAGAAGGCATGTGGTACGATGAGATGTAAAGGATCAGTTATGGGGCTTGAGGGTTACAAAGTAGCCAGGAAAGATCTAAAGAGAGAGTTCAGAAGAGCCAGGAGGAGACATGAGATGTTTTTTTGCCAGATAGGATCATGGTAAACCCTAAGGCATTCTATAGGTATTTCAGGAATAAAGGAATGACGAGAGTAAGATTAGGGCCAATCAAGGATAGCAGTGGGAAGTTGTGTGTGGAGTCAGAGGAGATAGGGGAAACACTTAATGAATATTTTTCGACAGTATTCACTCTATAAAACGACAATGTTGTCGAGGAGAATACTGAGATACAGGCTATTAGACTAGGTGTAATTGACGTTCACAAGGAAGATGTATAGAAATCCTGACAATAGAGAAGTCCCCTGGACAGGATGAGATTTATCCTTGGATACTCTGGGAAGCCAGGGATGAGATTGCCGAGCCTTTGACATTGATCTTTAAATCGTCATTGTCGACAGGAATTGTGCCAGAAGACTGGCGGATTGCAAATGTGGTTCCCCTGTTCAAGAAGGGGAGTAGAGACAACCCTGGTAATTATAGACCAGTGAGCCTCAATTCAGGTGTTGGTAAAGAGTTGAAAAAAGTATTAAGAGATAGGCTTTATAATCATCTAGTAAAGAATAATTTGATTAGGGATAGTCAGCACAGTTTTGTGAAGGGTAGGTCGTGACTCACAAACCTTATTGAATTCTTTGAAAAGGTGAGCAAACAGGCAGATGAGAGTAAACCGGTTGATGTTGTGAATATGGATTTCAGCGAGGCGTTCGATAGGGTTCCCCACAGTAGGCTGTTGTACAAAATGCGGAGGAATGGGATTGTGGGAGATATGGCAGTTTTGGTCAGTAATTGGCTTGCTAAAAGAAAACAGAGGGTGGCGGTTGATTGGAAATGTTCATCCTGGAGTCCAGTGGTGTCCCGCAAAAGTCGGTGTTGGGTCCACTGCTGTTCGTTATATTTATAAACGACCTGGATGAGGGCGTATTAGGGTGGGTTAGTAAGATTGCAGACGACACTATGGTCGGTGGAGTTGAGGATAGTGACGAATGATGTTGTAGGTTAAAGAGAGACATAGATAAGCTGCCGAGCTAGGCTGAGAGGTGGCAAATGGAGTTTAATGCGGGCAAGTGTGAGGTGATTCACTTTGGTCGGAGTAACCGGAATGCAAAATACTGGGAAAATGGTAAGATTCTTGGAAGTGTAGATGAATAGAGACAGCTCAGTCTCCATGTGCACAGATCCTTGAAAGTTGCCACCCAGGTTGACAGGGTTGTTTAGAAGGCGTACAGTGTTTTAGCTTTTATTAATCGAGGGATTGAGTTCCAGAACCATCTGGTTATGCTACAGCTGTACAAACTCTGGTGCTTCTGTTCTTGGAGTATTTTGTACATTTCTTGTCACAGCATTATAAGAAGGATGGGGCATCGTTGGAAAGGATACAGACGAGATTTACTAGGAGTTTTTCTGGTATGGAGTGAAGGTCTCATGAGAAAAGGCTGAGGGACTTGAGCGGCTGTTTTCTTTAGAGAGAAGACCTTTGAGAGGTGACTTAATAGAGACATACAAGATAATCAGAGGGTTAGGTAGCGAGGAAAGGGAGAGCCTTTTTCCAAGTATGGTGACGGGGAGTTCGAGGGGGCATAGCTTTAAATTGAGGGTTGATCGATATAGGACAGATGTCAGAGGTAGTATCTTTACTCAGAGAGTAATAAAAGTCTGGAATGCTTTTCCTGCAACGGTCGTAGATTCGCCAACATTTTAGTACATTTAAGTCGTCATTGGACAAGCATATGGATGGACTTGGAATAGCGTAGGTTTGATGGGCTTCAGATTGGTCTGACAGGTCGGCGCAACATCGAGGGCCAAAGGGCCTGTACTGCGCTGAAATGTTCTATATTCTATATTCTATTCTGACGAGCACAGCTCGTGTGCCCATCTGACACTTCTCTGTAAGCAACAGCCTGTGGCCACATATCCACACTGTATTTCTAACAATGGCCTGTTAACCCATCTCCAATCCATTCCCGTAGCGACGGCCCATGAACCATTTCCCAATCTGTTCCCTGGGCATCGGCCGATGACTCCACACCCAGCCTCTCTTCCTTGCATCGGCCTGTTAACATATATCAACTTTCTTCTCCTGGTATTACCTGAAAACCCATGCCCACACCTTTTCCACAGCAACGGCCTGCGAACCCATTCCCACTTTTGTCCACTAGCAATAGCCTGTCAACCCATCTACACTTTGCTCTCATGAGAAAAGCCTGTTGATCAGTATCGATACTGTTCCACAAGCTGTGCTCTATGAAACAATTCTCACTTTGTTCCCGTAACATCTGTTTGTGATCCAAATGCCTACTCTGTTTTCCGAGAAACAATCTGTGAAACCATCCCACTCGATTCTTCCAGCAACGGCCTGTTAACCCGGGTGGGGAAGGTGCCAGCAATTTTGGAAAGTGTGGAAAAGATAAGTCCCACAGGTCGGCTTAGATGTATCCTCGGATGCTTTGGGAAGACAGGGAGGGAATTGCAGAGCTTTTGACTTTGATCTTTATGTCGTCATTGACTACATGAATTGTTCCAGAAGACTGGAGAATAGTAAAAGTTGTCTCCTTGTTCAAGATTGCGAGTAGAGCCCACCCCGTAAAAATTAGGACAAAGAGCCTTAATTCAGTTATGGTTAAAGGTTATAAGAGATAGGAAATATAGTTAACTAGATATGAATAAATTGATTCGGGATAGTCAATATGGTTTTGTGAATGTTTGATCGTGCCTCACAAAGCTTATTGATTTCTTTGAGAAGGTGACCAAATAAGTGGATGAGGGAAAAGCAATTGATGTGGTGTGTATGGAATTCAAAAAGTGTGTTTGGGAGAGTACCCCACGGTAGGATATTGCACAAGATGCGGAGGCATGGGATTGGGAGTAATTTAACGGTTTGGATTAGATTTTGGCAAGCTGAAAGAAGACAGAGGGCGTTGGTTGATGGGTAAAATTAATCCTGGAGTTCCGTTACTCGTGGTGTCCTGGAAGGGTCTGTTTTGGATCTACTACTGCTTGTTACTTCTATAAATGAACTGGATGAGGGCGTTGAATAAAGTCTTTGGGAACTTGCAGCTGACACGAAGGTCGGTGGATTTGTGGATAGTGCTGAAGAATGTCGCAGGTTACAGAGAGAAAGAGATAAGCTGCAGAGTTGGGCTGCACTTTCTGCATTGCGTGCAGTTCTGGTCACCGCATTATAGAAAGCACATAGAGGCTTTGGAAAGGGCGCAGAAGAGATTTAGCACGATGCTGCCTGGTATGGAGGGAAGGTCTTGGGACTAAATGCTGAGGAACATCAGGCAATTTTGGTTAAAGAGAAGGTTGAGAGGTGACTTAACAGAGATCTCTAAGATATTCAGAGGGTAGATTGGGTGGGTAGTGAAAACCTTTTTCCTTGGATGGCGAAGTCTAGCATGAGGGGACACAGCTTTAACTTGTGGGCTGATCGATATAGGGCAGATGCCAAAGTTAGTATCATTACTCAGAGCGGAGTTGGGCTGTGGAACGCCCTGCCTGCAACAGTAAAGACTCGGACACTTTAACGGCATTTAAAGGGTTAATGCGTTAATATGAATGAAATCGAATACAGCAGGTGAGATGACGTTAAGATTGGTTCCACAGTTCGGCTCAACATCGGGGCGAAAGGAACTATCCTGCGTTGTAGTGTTCTACGTTCTATGTAAACCAACCCCACTTTTTTCGCCACCAACATTCTCTGGACCCATCCCCATTCTGTCCCTGGAGCAATGTCTGTGAACCCATCCCCTCTCTCTTCCCCTGTCAACGCCTGTGAACCCATCCCTAATCTGTTTCCCTAGCAATGCCTGTAAACCCACCCCCACTTTTCCCCTAGAAACTGCCTGTAAAACAATGCCTGCTGTGTTCCCCAAGCAATAGCCTGTCAACACATCCCCTTCTCTGTATCCCTTGCGACAGTTTCCAAACCCTTGCCCGATCTGTTAGCCAAGAAACAGCCTATGAACACATTCCCCCCACATTGTTGCCCAGGTTACAGGTTACAATTCCATTCACATCGGTAACCCCCAACCACCATCTGTGAACATATGCCCCCCTCTGTTCCCCGAGAAACTGTGAATCCAATCACACTCTCATTCACTGGTTATTAACTGTTAACCTGTCTCGTTTCTGTTCTCTCAGCAACTGTCTTTGAACATGTCACCACTCTTCTTCCCTCACAACTGAAATTGAACCCATTCCTGCTCATGTTCCCGAAGCAACAACCTATGACACAATCCTCTTATTCTTCTTTTGGCAACAGAGTGTGACCCCATCCACAAACTGTAACCCTACCAAAAGCCTGTGACCCCAAATTAAGTCTGATCTCCCAGTCACCGCCTGTGGTCCCATTCCCATTCCAAGCAAAGGCCTGTGACACCGGAGCCACACTCTGCCCCGAGCAATGTTCTGTGATCCCAACTCCAATCCATTCCTGCAGCAATTGCCTATTAACCAATTCCAACTCCGTTCTGCGGGCAACTTTCTGTTCAGCTGTCTCTACTCTTCGATACGCAATTGTCTATGAAACCATAACCACAGTATTCTCCTAAACGTGTCAGATGAATACATCCCCACTCATATCTCCCAGCTAAAGCATGTGAATCAATATCCACTTTGTCATCTTCGCAATGCCTTTGAACCCATCCCACAATTTGCCAAGCCGCTAACTGTGAAATCTTTCCTGCTCCATTCCCAAAGCAACAGCCTATGGCCCGATTCCCCAACCCACTTTTTACCCCAGCAAGAGCCTGTGGACATATCCACACACAATTCTACCAGCAACAGATTGTAAATCCAGCCCCACTCTGTTCTCCTAGTAAAAGTCTGTAACCACAATATTAGCCTCTTCTTGCAGCAACTGCCTCTGATTCGTTCCTACAGCAACGCTTGTAAGCACATTCCTAATTGGTCCTCCTGGGAACTGCCTGTGAAACCAATCTCGCTCTGTTGCCTAAGCAACAGTCCGTGACCCCATCATCCACTCTAGTGCCCTGGCAACAGTGTGTGGCCCCATCCCCACTTGTTCTCCTAGGAAATGTCTGTGAATCCGTTTCAACTTTACTCTCCTCCAAAGTGTCTGTGATCCACAATGTACACCTAGCACTAGCTTGAGAATTCCTCTCCATTCATTCTCGTACTCTTTCACTGTGAAACAATGCTCACACTGTTCTCCTAGCAACGTGCTTTAATCCCATCCACAATCTGCCCTGCTAGCAACGAAACCTTGTTTCCATTCCCTTCCTCTCCCTACAAACGTCTGTGAACCCATTAAGAGTATTCTCCCAGCCATGTCCCGTGAACATTTCCCCATTCAGTTCTCCTAGCAACGGCTTGTGAAACGGTAGTCATGCTCTACTCCGAGCAACGCTTGTGAACTCATACTCACTCTGTTACCTGAGCAAATGACTGTGATACCATTCCCGCTCTGTTCATTAAGCAACAGTCTCAAATACCATGCCCGAGTTTGTTACCCTAACAAAATACTGTGAACCTATTTCAACGCTTTTCTACCGGCAACGTCCTGTGACCATATCCCAACTGTGTTCCACTAAGATCGGCCTGTGACCTCAATCCTACTCTGTACAATTCCAATGTCCTGTGATCTAAAGTTGTGATTGCTCTCCCAACAACAGACTGTGAACCCATTCCCAACCTGAACTCCTAGCAACTGCTTATGAAGGTATCTCCACGCATTTCTCCTGAAACTGCCTGTGAAACAATGCCCACTATGTAATACAACTTGTAACCTTTAACCCTCACTCTGTTGCCTTCGCAACATCTTTTCAATCCATGCCCGAAGCGTTTCCCACGCAACAGCCTGTGATCCCAGTCCTCACATTATCATGCTGGCAATAGCTTGTGAATCCATCCCCAACTCTACCCTGAACAACGACCTGTGAATCCAAGCAGTCACCTGTAATCTAATCCCCTCGCTGTTCAGCGAACAGTGGCCTATGAATTCAGCCACACTCTGTTTTCCTCGCAACTGACAGTGAACTTATCTCAAATCTGTTCTCTCTGCTCCCTCATGTGTACAAATCAACACTCTGTTCTCCTGGCAACTGCCTGTGAGTACATTGCTGCTCTATTCTCTGAGCAACATCTTATCGCACCAAGCTCACACTATTCCACTGGCAACGGCCGTGACCCCATTCCCATTCCATACTCTTACCAACAGCTTGCGGCCCCAATCTTAGTCTGTTCTCCCATCCGCCGTCTGTGAACCATAGAACATTGAAAAATACAGCGCAGAACAGGCCCTTCGGCCCTCGATGTTGCGCCGACCGAAGCCTACCTAACCTACACTAGCCCAATAACCTCCATATGCTTGTCCAATGCCCGTTTAAATGACCATAAAGAGGGAGAGTCCACCACTAATACTGGCGGGGCATTCCATGAACTCACAACCCGCTGAGTAAAAAATCTACCCCTAACATCTGTCCTCTACCTACCACCCCTTAAATTAAAGCTGTGTCCCCTCGTAACAGCTGACTCCATATGCGGAAAAAGGTTCTCACTGTCAACCCTATCTAAACCCCTGATCATCTTGTACACCTCTATCAAATCTCCCCTAAACCTTCTTTTCTCCAATGAGAAAAGTCCAAGTGCGTCAGCCTTTCCTCATACGATCTTCCTACCATGCAGGCAACATCCTGGTAAACCTCCTCTGCACTCGTTCCAATGCCTCCACATCCTTCCTGTAGTATGGCGACCAAAACTGCACACAATACTCCAGATGAGGCCGCACCAGAGTCTTATACAACTGCAACATGACCTCAGGACTCCGGAACTCAATTCCTCTACCAATAAAGCCCAGTACACAAAATGCCTTCTTCACAGCACTATTTATCTGGGTTGCAACTTTCAAAGATCTGTGTACATGGACACCAAGATCCCTCTGCTCATCCACACTACCAAGTAGTCTACCATTAGCCCAGTAATCCATCTTCCTACCAAAGTGAATGACTTCACACTTAGCTACATTGAATTCCATTTGCCACCTTTCTGCCCAGCTCTGCAACTTATCTATATCATGCTGTAACCTGCCACATCCTTCTTTGCTGACCAAAACTCCACCGACTTTCGTGTCATCTGCAAACTTGCTCACCCAGCCTTCAAGCCCCTCCTCCAGGTCATTTATAAAAATGACAAACAGCAATGGTCCCAAAACAGATCCTTGTGGAACACCGCGAGTAACTGCGCTCCAAGATGAACCTATACCATCAACTACTACCCTCTGTCTCCTTCCAGCCAGCCAATTCCTAATCCAAACCTCTAAAGCACCCTCAATGCCATACCTCCGTAGTTTTTGCATTAGCCTGCCATGGGGTACCTTATCAAACGCCTTACTAAAATCCATATATACCATATCTACTGCTTAACCCTCGTCCACTTCCTTGGTCACCTTCTCAAAGAATTCAGTAAGGTTTGTGAGGCACGACCTGCCCTTCCCAAAAGCATGCTGACTATTCTTGATCACATTATTTATCCAGATGTTCATAAATCCTATCCCTTAAAATTCTCTCTAAGACTTTGTCCACAACAGAAGTGAGACTGACTGGCCTATAGTTACTCGGGCTATCCCTGCTCCCCTTCTTGAACAAGGGGACCACATTCGCTCTCCTCCAGTCTTCTGGCACTGTCCCCGAAGACAACGACGACCTAATAATCAAGGCCAATGGCTCCACTATCTTCTCCCTAGCTTCCTAGAGGATCCTAGGATAAATGCCATCAGGCCCAGGGGACTTATCTATTTTCATCCCTTTCAGTATTCCCCAGACCTCTTCCCTACGTACCTCAAGCCCATCCATTCTAATCACTTGTGACTCAATATTCACATCAGCAACAGTGTCCTGATCCTGAGTGAATACTGACGAAAAGTATTGATTTAGTGTCTCACCAATCTCCTCCGCCTCCACACACAACTTCCCACTACTATCCTTGACTGGACCGATACCTACCCTAGTCATCCTTTTATTCCTGACATAACTATAGAAGGCCTTTGGGTTTTCCCTAATCCTACCAACTAAGGAGTTTTCATGTCCCCTTCTCACTGCTCTTAGCTCTCTCTTTAGATCCTTCCTGGCTACATTATAACTCTCAATCGTCCCAACTGAACCTTCACGCCTCATCTTTACATAGGCCGCCCTCTTCCCTTTCACAAGGGATTCCAATTCCTAATTAAATCACGGCTCCCTCACAAAACCCTTTAGTCCCTGCCTGACTGGTACATACTTATCAAGGACACCCAATAGCTTCTCCTTGAACAAGATCCACATATCATTCCCACTCTGTTCTCATAGCAATGGCCTGTGACACCCTGACCACATTGCGATGAACAATGGTCTGTGAACCCATCTCCAAACCTTTACTGTAGCAATTGCCTGTGAACCAATTCCAACTCTGTTCTCCAGGCAACTTTCTGTGAAACTAGTCCTACTGTTTTCGACCAACAAATGCCTGGGAACCCACCACTACAGTCTTCTCCAAGTCACATCCAATGAACACATCCCCACACATCTCACCGAGCAACAGCGTGTAAAACAATATCCAGTCCGTTCCGCCAGCAAGACCTGTGAGCCCTTCCCCACACCTTTCCCTGAGCAACTATATGTGAAACCATTCCTGCTCTGTTTCCAAAGCAACAGACTGTGTCCGATCCACCACTCACTCTTTTTCTCTAGTAAAAGCCTATCCACACATTGCACACTATTGTATCAACAACGGCCTGTGACCCCAGTCACAGTCTGTACCCCTAGCAACAACATGTAACCACAATCTTAGACTGTTCTCACAGAAAACTTCGTTTGAAATATGCCATTCTGTTCCCGAGCAACGCTTGTGTCCCCACCCTCCACTCTGTTGCCTGGCGACAGACTGACACCCCATCCCAACTCTGTTCTCCAAACAAATGCCTGTGAACCCATCACCAAAGTATTTTCCAGCCACGTACTCCGAACAAATCCCCATTCCATTCTTCGTGCATCGGCCTGTCAACCAATCCCACTCACTTCTCCATGCGACGCCTATGAGGCCATCCTCACTCTGTTCCGCTAGCAACTTTCTGTGAAACCATTCTCCCTCTGTTCCGTTACACCAGACTGTGACTACATCCCCCAGTCCTTAACCCAACAAAAGCCTGAAAACCCAGCTTCAGTGTTTCTACTGGAAACTTCCTGTGACTGCATAAATAGCGTCCTGTGACGCCAACACGACTCTGCACCAATGTCAACAACCTGTGATCTCAGGCTCAGTCTGTTCTCCCAGCAACAGACTGTGAACCCATTTCCACTCTGATCTCCTATTAACTGCCTTTGAACTAATCTCCACACTTTTCTCTAGCAACGGCCTGTGAAGCCATTCCTAATCTGTGCCTTTGTCAATGCCAGTGAACCCATCCACACTCTCCATGCTTTGCAAAGACTGTGAACCTATCCCCACTACATTCCCCAAGCAACCAACTGTGAAAGCATTCCTGCTCTATTCCCCTAGCAACTGTGCCTGAAACTCTGTTCCCAAAGCAACCGACTGTGAACCCAGTTCCCACTGTTCTACAGGAAATGTGAACTGTAACTCTATCCCCACTCTGTGCCCTAACAACGGCCTCTGACCACAACAAGAGTCTGTTTTCCCAGCCACCATCTGTGAAAGATATTCCACTGTGTTGTCTTAGGACCGGCCTGTGAACCCGTAACCACAAAGTAACCAACGCAATGGACTGGGAACACACCTCCAATCCATTCCCGCAGCAATTGCCTGTGAACCGATGCCAACTCCATTTTCCAGGCAACGTTCTGTGAAACCATCTCTACTCCCTTCACCGAGCAATGGTGTGAGCATATAATCACAGTATTCTCCGAGCTCCGCCCTGTGAACTGATCCCCAATCGGTTCCCCTCGCAACAACCTGTGAAACAATCCCCACTGGTCTGCCTGAGATTGCATCCCCGTTCTGTACCCCGAGCAACGGCCCGTAAACACAACCATAGCCTGTTCTCCCAGCAACTCTGAACTCATACCCATTCTGTTCCCCTAGAAACATCTTCGAACCCATCCACACTACGTTCTCCCAGCAACTGCTTGTTATCCAGTCTCAATCTATTCTCCTGGTAACGGCTTGTGAAACAGTACCCTCACTGTTTCCTCTGCAATGGCCTGTGTACCCATTGCCACTGTATTTCCCTAGCAATGCCGTATGAAACTGTTCCCAAGCCCTACCCCATCAACTACGTGTTAACTGGTCCCCACCATGTGGTCTTCGCGACTTCTTGGAAACCCATCTTCACTCTGCTTCCATAGCAACAGCCTAGAGACAGCCTCTGTACCAACCTACTCACTGTTTCTATGGTATTGCGCTAGGATACAGACTCCCCTCTGCTTAACCAGAAATGCCTACGACCCGTTTCCTCTGCATTTTCCTCACAACCTTCTGTGATCTCATCTCCACTCTTTTGCCAAAGCAACAGCTTGTCAACATATCACTCCTCTGCTCCGCTTACTTTGGCCTGTGAACCCATCCCTATTCTTTACCTCTCTCAACAGCATGTGAACCCATCCCTATTCTCTACCTCTCTCACCAGCATGTGAGACCATCCTCATTTGTGTTCCTCGAGCAATGGCCTGTACTCTCATCCACAATTTGTGACCCCATCCCTACTCTGTTCCATTACCAACGCCATGTGATCTCAATCTTCGTCTGTTCTCCCAGCAAAGGACTGTGAGCGCATTCCCACTCTGCTCTCCTTGTAACTGCCTATGAATCTGTCTCCACACATTTCTCCTGCAATGGACTGTGAAGACATCCCTCCCAACGCCATTGGAACCATCTTCTTAACAATGACTCTGAACCAATTTCTGCTCTTTTCCCTGAGAAATGACCTGCAACCCAGTCCCCTCTGTGTTTCCTTGTCTTCCTGATGTGACCACATCCCCGCTTTCATCCACCACCAATGGCCTGTGCACCCATTCCATCTGTACTATTCTAGCACCGGCCTGTGATCCCAGGTTTGCTTTACTTTTCGTAGCACGGAATGTTACCCCATCCCCATTCTTTTCCCTTGCAATGGCCTTTGACAACATTCCAACTCGGTTCAACGCAAGGAGTATCAGAAATAAGGTGGGTGAACTTCAGGCGTGGATCGGTAGCTGGGGCTACGATGTTGTGGCCATCACGGAAATGTGGATAGAAGAGGGACAGGAATGGTTGTTGGAGGTTCCTGGTTACAGATGTTTCAGTAAGATTAGGGAGGGTGGTAAAAAAGGAGGGGGAGTGGCATTGCTAATTAGAAATGGTATAACGGCTGCGGAAAGGCAGTTCGAGGGGGGTTTGCCTTTGGAGGGAGTATGGGCTGAAGTCAGAAATAGGAAAGCAGCAGTCACCTTGTTGGGTGTTTACTATAGGCCCTCCAATAGCAGCAGAGATGTGAAGAAACAGATTGGGAAACAGATTTTGGAAAGGTGCAGAAGCCACAGGGTAGTAGTCATGGGCGATTTAAAATTCCCAAATATTGATTGGAAGCTCTTTAGATCAAGGGATTGGAAGGGGCGGTGTTTGTGCAGTGTGTCCAGGAAGCTTTTCTAACACAGTATGTAGATTGTCCGACCAGTGGGGAGGCCATATTGGATTTGGTACTTGGTAATTAACAAGTGATGGGCTTGTTAGTGGGTGAACATTTTGGTGATGGTGACCATAATTCTGTGACTTTTGCCTTGATTATGGAGAGAGATAGGTACGTGCAACAGAGTAGGTTTTACAATTGGCGGAAGGGTAAATGCGATGCTGTAAGACAGGATCTGAGGAGCATAGGTTGGGAGCATAGGCTGTCAGGGAAGGATGTCGTTGAAATGTGGAACATTTTCAAGGAAATGATACGACGTGTCCTTGATATGTCTGTAACTGTCAGGCTGGAAAGAGATGTTCTTGTGAGCGAACATTGGTTGATGAGGGAGGTTGAATGTCTTGTAAGGAGGAAAAAGGAGGCTGACATAAGGTTGAGAAAACAGTTTTCAGACAGAGCATTGGAGGGATACAAGATAGCCAGAAATGAGCTGAAGAAAGGGATTAGGAGAGCTAAGAGAGGGCATGAAAGATCTTTGGCGAATAGGATCAAGGATAACCCCAAGTCATTTTATGAGAAACATGAGAATGACGAGAACGAGGGTAGGTCCGATCAAGGACAGTAGTGGGAGACTGTGTATTGAGTCGGAAGAGATAAGAGAGGTCTTGAATGAGTACTTTTCTTCAGTATTTACAAATGAGAGGGACCGTATTTTTGAAGAGGAGAGTGTGAAACGGACTGGTAAGTTAGAAACGATACTTGTTAGGAAGGAAGGTGTATTGGAAAATTTTGAACAACTTGAGGATAGACAAGTCCGCCGGGCCTGACGGGATATATCCTAGGATTATGTGGGTAGCAAGAGAGGAAATTGCAGAACCGTTGGTAATGATCTTTTCGTCTTCACTCTCAACGGGGGTGGTACCAGAGGACTGGAGAGTGGCGAATGCTGTGCCCCTGTTCAAAAAAGGCAATAGGGATAACCCCGGGAATTAGAGGCCAGTTAGTCTTACTTCGGTGGTAGGCAAAGGTTTGGAAAGGGGACTGAGGGACAGGATTTCTGAGTATCTGGAAAGACACTGCTTGATCAGGGACAGCCAGCATGGATTTGTGAGGGGTAGGTCTTGCCTTACAAATCTTGTCGAATTCTTTGAGGAGGTGGATGAGGGTAGAGCAGTGGATGTAGTGTACATTGAATTTAGTAAGGCATTTGATAGGGTTACCCATGGTATGCTTTTGCAGAAAGTCAGGAGGCATGGGATAAAGGGAAATCTGACCAGTTGGATAGAAATCTTGCTAACCGGTCGAAGTCAGAGAGTGGTGGCAGATAGTAAATATTCAGCCTGGAGCCCAGTTAGAAGTGGAGTTCCACAGGGATCAGTTCTGAGTCCTCTGCTGTTTGTAATTTTTATTAATGACTTAGAAGAGGGAGTTGAAGGGTGGGGCAGTTAATTTGCAGATGATACGAAGATAGGTGGAGTTGTGGATAGTGAGGAGGGCTGTTTTCGGTTGCAAAGGGACTTAGATATGATGCAGAGCTGGGCTGAGGAGTGGCAGATGGAGTTCAACCCTGTCAAGTGTGAGGTTGTCCATTTTGGAAGTACAAATAAGAATGCGGAAAAAAGGGTCAATGGTAGGGTTCTTAGTAAGGTAGAGGAGGAGAGAGATCTTGGGGTCTATATTCACAGATCTTTGAAAGTTGCCACTCAGGTTGATAGAGCTTGTTCGAAGGCCTATAGTGTATGAGCTTTCATGAGAAGAGGGATTGAATTCTAGAGTCGTGAAGTGATGTTGCAGCTGTACAGGACCTTGTTTAGGCCACATTTGGCGTACTGTGTGCATTTCTGGTCGCCTCACTTTAGGAAAGATGTGGAAGCTTTGGAGAGGTTGCAGAGAAGATTTAACAGAATTTTGCCTGGAATGGAGAATAGGTCGTACGAGGATCAGTTGAGACTGCTCGGCCTTTCCTCATTCGAACGGCGAAGGATGAGGGGTGACTTGATAGATGTTTATAAGATGATCAGAGGAATAGATAGAGTATACAGTCAGAAACTGTTTCCCCAGGTACAACAGAATGTTACAAGGGGACATAAATTTAAGGTGAAGGGTGTAAGATATAGGGGGGATACCAGGGTTATATTCTTTATGCAGAGAGTGGTGGGGGAATGGAATGCGCTGCCTGTGGGAGTGGCAGAGCCAAAATCATTGGCGACCTGTAAGCTGCATTTGGATAGGTACATGGATGGGTGCTTAAGCTAGGACATATGTTCGGCACAACATCGTGGGCTGAAGGGCCTGTTCTGTGCTGTATTATTCTATGTTCTATGTTCTATAACAACCCACTGCAAGTAATCTCTGAACATTGGAGTACATATGTTAGGTATCATTTCCCCTATCTAAATCCGTGCTGACCGTCACACAGTGTTCCAAGTGTTCTGTTGTTACATTTTTTACGATTGGCTCCCGAAATATTCTCACATCTCAAGTCAGTCCAAAACATCTAATACTTTGTTTGCTCTCTACATCATTGTTTTGAATAAGTGGGGTTACGTAACTGCTCTCCAATCCATGGGACCGACTTGAGAGTCTACAGATTCTTGAACGGTGACCACGAATGCATCCACTTCTTCCAGAGCCAATCCGTAAATACACTGGGAAGGGGTGTGACACAGTTCTCAGTTCAAAGGAAGTTTTTCTTATAGAGACAGAGCGGCAGTGTGATTAGCACTTTAAGAATTCATTCAAAATCCATCTTCAAGCCAAACATGCGTTGTTTATTACCAGAGGTGCGTAGGTTTCTTAAGTTTATTGGTATTGGTTTCTGCAGCCCACAGTCATCTGTGACGTCGAGATGTCGAGTTGTTGCTGAATTGGAGATTTTTGTGTGCTCCTGGATGTGAAGGTTCTGGAGGAGAGGCTGAGCTGCTACATTGCCAGTACATGTGAAATGATATAATTCGTGCAAGGCTACTATGAAATCAATCCACCTCACAATCACAGAATGATTCCCACAGGAATGTGGCGAGTCCACCGCTTGATGACTGGGCTGGTCCATTGAGGAACTTCCAATTTACCTTCCATCATATTTATTGCATCTTAATACAATTGTTCTTACAGAGTTGTTGTTGGATCTGCTTCCACCTCGCTTTGTGGAAATGCCATCTGGATGACTGGAGCTCATTTTCTCAAATGAAAACCAACAGAAAGTAAAAATACCTGGCTTCACTTGCACAACTCTCTCTGAGGTCAATTCTTGGGCGTTCTGAGGTGAATAGCACGTCGAGAGGTGGAGACAAGTTGACCAACCAGAGAGAGGGAAAATTGAGGGGATGGGGGAGAGAGAGAGAGAGAGAGAGAGAGAGAGAGAGAGAGAGAGAGAGAGAGAGAGAGAGAGAGAGAGAGAGAGACAGCAGCTTCCCAACCCCAGAGAAAGAGCAACTGCGTAAATCCACATGAGAGGCATAATATTTGTAACGGTGATGGGTCAATTAGAATTATTGTTGAAAATTAAGGCTTGTCATCAATAAAGTTTGGAATGCTTTGATTTGGTCCCAGCTTGTGTTCGTATTCTTTTGACAACAACGGTATTTTGGTATGCCTAGCCAAGTTCCTTCATAATATTCCAATCGGAGTTACCTAAATTGTTTCAAGGAGAAACTGGACAGTTTTGATATGTTGGAGCAGTTGAGGCATAGAAGTTAAATCACATATTATTTTGCTAAGTGTTTTGAATGTTTTTCCAGTTCTTCTGTTTTTGGTTCTATTTTAACTGTGGTGAAAGAATAACGTGCGATTTGATTACAGACTAGTCGTTTCACCATTTGCATCACGTCTGGAATGTAGAACCTTTTATTTGTCATGAAATAAGGTAAAAGCCAGAGTCAAGGAATATCTTCTTATAATGTTTTATGGAAACATGGTCTGGTCCGTAACAAACGTCTTCAACTTGACATAATAATTTCTAAGGCATGTGCACTAATACTATCAGATCTCACTAATACAGCATTCAGCTCGATTTGGAGGCATTTATCGTAAAATCTAGAGGAATATTTCTTCAAAACAATTTTTAACGTTTAATTTGTGGAGTCAACAATTCAAATATTTGTGAGTGCAATAAAATGCATGCCCTTCCAAATTTAAACCGTGCAATTCGCAGAAGCCCATCTGATAACGAAATGGATAAACTTTGAAAAAAACGCAAAGATTCACGATAATTCAAAAAACCCGGAGCGGAAAGCACTGGCCGACGGACTGTAAGAACTGCAGTAGATTGGAACGAGGGCACACTGACAGATCAATCTTGAATTATTATCTGTGAATAACTGCGGTCAACTTCTACAAAGAGATAAATGCCACGTTCCAGATTTCTTGAACGAATATAGGGGACTGATTTTTGCAATGAAATCAGCTGCATATGGTATTATGGCGAAGTGTTCAAAAGTGGGGGAGTCTGTTTCAGAAGGAACAGAGGCATGGTTTGAGTCCTCCTGCTGTCAATAACGTAACCAATTCACAATTGATAAGGTTCAGAGAAGAGTGAGAAGGATGTTGCGAGGCTTTGAGGGTTTGAGCTTGCTGAAGAGGCTGGGGCGTTTTCCCGGGATGATCGGAGGGTGAAGCGTGACGTTTATCGAAGATTAAAAAATCATGAGAGTCATGGATAGGACAAACAGGCTAGTGTGTTTTTCCCTGGGGTGGGCGAGTTCAGAACTAGAGGACATATGGTTTGGGTGAGGGGGAAAGATATAAAAGGAACCTAAGAGGCAACCTTTTCACACAGTGAGTTGTGCATGTTTGGAATGCGATGCCAGCAGAAGTCGGGGAAGCTGATACAAGTGGTGGATGAGGGTGGAACACACAACAGCAGAGAGTTCACAAATAAACCTGACCATATATTAACTAAGGGAAAAAAAGATATGCAACAGAACTCACAATCTTTCTGTGCAGAGATCTACTTACAAATAAACAATTTGTCGACATGTCAGAGTACTTGCACAGTGGAAATGATTTCAATAGTTTATCTCACACGGTATTTATGTCAGATAGGGCAAGTTTATTTTAAATGTAACTGACATCATATTAATTTGGCTAATTTGCAGAAAACCGTCACAATGGGTATTGTCAGGAGATATGGTGCTCGGCCCTGCCTACGTTTAGTACAACAACCGAGTAGCTCAAATATTGCTCTGGAAATTCTAAAGTGTTTTTCTGCACAGCAGTGATTATGTCTCACCTACCCAATCTCCATGCCTCAGATTCAATGTGGGACCCGTTTTGTTGAATCAATTTCTTTCTTTATTTGAGCATTTTGGACATTTCACAAAGTGTTTTGACGATATTCAGGAACCAGGTTGGAGACATAGGTGACTTACCAGGTGATGCAGTCACGATTGGATCTGCAAAAGCGACTGTTTATAGAAGCAATGGTAAACAGTTGCTTCCAACCCTCTGTGTAATTGATTACATTCCTTACATTTTATGATTAGATTACCTACAGTGTGAAAACAGGTCCTTTGGCCCAACAAGTCCACACGGACCCTCCAAAACGCAACCCACCCAGACCCATTCTCCTACACCACGGGAAATTCAGCATGGCCAATTCACCTAATCTGCATTTTCTTGAGCTGGGGGAGGAAACCCACACGCACACACGGAGACGGTACAAACTCCACGCACAGTTGCCTGAATCGGACGTTGAACCCGGGTCCTTAGCGGTGTGAGGCATTAGTGCTAACCACTGTGCCACGGCGCCCACACTACCAGTGACCCGATTACACACTGGACCCAGTCATACAAACAACTTTCTACATCGACCCTCTATCTCCTGTCACTGAGCAACGATTGCATTCATTACCCCAGCTGTGATATCACCAAAGTGCTGCCCAATTTCACCAAAACATTCATGTTCTTGTACCCAAATCCACTCACTGATAAGATCAGCACACCACTTCACTTAATCTCCACCTGCTACCTGTTCAGAGATTTGTGTATCAGGATGTCCAGATCTCATTACACCTCGCAGTTTCAAACATACCACCATCCACGTTTTTACTTCTAAACTGATTCACTGATTCAGATATTATGAAAAGCTGGGGTACAGGCATGTCGTAAGTTTCCAGATAAGTATCTGAAAATGTCTTTTTTTTTTGTCTACCATACAGTTCTCTATCCGTGACATTTCACCGTCCCCAATGTCACGAGTCGTAATGGTTATATGCAAATCTATTCTGTAGGATTTATCAATAGCCATTAGAAAAAGTCCAAGAAAACTACACTCTCTGGTTTCTACTAATCAATGACACTGTTTAGATCCCCGAACAATTCCAATAGTTTTGTGCAACATGATTTCCCTTTTGGCAATTCATGGTGATTCTGCATAATACTTCATTCTTTTACACACGCTCAGTGAGTAATTGTTTCATAATGGGCTCGCATATTTTGGGCAATGCCAACATCAGGCTGACTGGTCCAAAATTCACAGTTTTGTCTCTGCATCCCCTTTTAAACATTGAGGCTACATTACCAAATCTGCAATCTGTAGGAACTATTCCAGAATCTATCGAATCTTGAAAGATGACCACTAACGTTTTCAAAGGTTTTTTTTGTTAATTCCTGATGTATTCTGCGATATAGATTATTAATATTTATGGATTTATCTAACTTTAATCCCATTAAGTTTTCAGAAACCAAACATCCATATTCCTGTACTCAATTCCGCTCATTGAGTACACCAACATACCACTTAACTTCTTCACCACCTGCGTGATTGTGTACTGCGACTGGTGGATTAGGACGTGCATGTCCCATGACGCCTCCCCACTTCCAATCTGTCACCATGCATATTCGATCCAACTTTAATCCACGAAATTTCCTCAAACTAAGGAAGATATTCGTGTTGCTGTACACAAACCCGCTTCGTGTGAAAACCATCATACCACTTCACTTATGAAAACCAATTTTCTCCACTTCATTCCTCCCTCTGTAGACTGTGATCCTAACATTTTCCTATGTACAGAGATACGGAATGGAGCAAATGCAGCAATGTCATTTCCTCTCACTGTCAGCGGTACTTTTCAATATCATTCCGTCAAAACGATTTTAGATATGAACGATGAACTGCAAACATTCTCTTTGTGACGACATTTAATTTCCTGTTGTCTACGCAAAATCAAATCAAACTGTTTGGGGTGGAGATTGGTTAGGAATCAATGCTACAGGAGAATTCCAATGACTCTGAGAGTAGAATCAAGACGCCCTCTGTCCGGTCTCTAGATTGTCATCAGTAACTTGCCTATTTTAGGTGGGTTGAATCACTCCCAAATACTTGTTTCAGCCATTGGACTTCCTTATGAATACAAAAGTAATACGGCAAACGGTTTAGCTCAGTTGGCTGGGCTGTTGGTTCACAGAACAATATGATACCAACAGTGTGTATTTAATTCCCATTCCTGGTTAGTGGTTAACATGAAGGAATCTCCTTCCTCACCGGAGCTGTGGTGGCCCTTCAAGTTGAACCACAACCAGTCGCTTCTCTCTCATAAGAGACCAACCTCAATGGCGTCTTAAAACTATGGCGAAAACACGAAGAAAGCAACAGTTCGATTGTTCTGGGCAAAAAAAAGAAAATTCTGTGTTCATTCAATACACAAGGTTGGTAGAATGCAAGAAATAACGGCAAATTTAATTCTGCGAAGGATAGTAATTAAATGCACATTATACTCTATTAGAAGACAAACAGCAGTTTTAATCACAGACACATTCTTCAGCATTCCTACCCAAAGGGACCCATGAACTGACAACACCTGCCATAGCCTCCCTGACGGCTTGTTTGGAAACTTTGGAATTCCAGGATTTCCTGCTCCCCACCGAGGGAAGTACCGTTTTAAAATGTGTACAATTTCTGAGGTGCTCGCCTTCGATTTTCTTGCCTCCAAATAGCCCTGTGTTTGGAAGGTTTTGCTCTGATAGCGTCTGGTTGGCATATCAACTCTCGGATGTCTTTATTGAGATGATGTTCTTGTTTGATGTCTCTGTTCAGCATCTCTTTTAAGCCTCCGTGGTTCTTGGTTCTGAAGCTGTTGAGTAGGCCTGGAACCTGTGGTGAAGCTCTTTATCAAAAAAAAGTTGTTGGAAAGTCTGTCCGTCAGGTCATATGAGGGTTAACGGTTTATAGCTCTGTATTGTACCCTCAAATCTATGTTGTCCATTTTGTTTCTGGTATTCTCCTTAAGGTCAGTTGGCTTCCTGACAATTAATGTGTGCGAATGCATTTTGATTGACGCTGAATGCCCGATATCTCTGCGAATGAATCTTGATTGAGTTGAGTGTCCATTATCCGCATAGGTTCAAAAAGGCCATTATATATAATGTGAGGTGTAAAGGTCAGTTTCAGTTTAGAATGTTAGGCATGGTTGATTTCTGGTGGAGCTGTGCATTGGAAATTAAGGGAGAACAATTGTTCCAGGCAGCCTTCTATGTGTCTGCTTGTTTTTCTAGAGCTCAGTCCATCTGCTTCTTTGTTATTCAAAATGCTGGGTTTTAGATTAGAGGGATGTTTTGCTCAGTCCGACACAGGAGAACTCCAATTACCCTGGCAGTTCAATCATTTCATTGGCCAATAAATTTGACCTTCACTTATTATTTTTCCATGTCTCTCCAGATTTAAACAAAATGGGCTTTGTTTTATTGGGACTGAATTACCTTCATTCGCTTCATATTCGATTAACGTGTTTCATCCAAGTGTCTATTTAATCGACTATACGTTGGTGTAGCATTAGACCTTTCGACCATCGAGTCGGCTCTCCCATTCTGTCATGTTTGATTTGTTTGTCACCCCCATTTGCCGACTTTCTTTTCATTATGTTTGAACGCATTACCAATCAAGAACCTACCTGTTTCAGCCTGTAATACACACAAATTGGCCTTTGCAGCCCTCTTCGGTGATGTGTTTCACAGATTTACCAGTTGCTGGCTGAATAAATTAGTCGGAACCTCAGTTAATAAGGGTGGTCCTTCCACTCAGAACCTGTGCCCTTATATCCTAGTCTTTCTATGTCGTGGAAACATCTTCTACATGTCTACATTATTCAGGCCTCTCAGTAGTCTATAAATTTGAATGAAATTCCGCCTCATCCTTCTAAACTGCATTGAGTCCAGAACGAGCACAGACGTCAGCCACTCCTAATATAAACGTCTTTCATTCTCTGAGCAATCTTTATCTGTGCCTCTGTTTATCATTCTCCAGGTGCAAACGTATGGAGTCTGCATTCTCCATCATTTATGAGTTTGTTCATCTAACAGGAGGAAATTCATGTTGGGAATGATCCATTTCTCTTTGACTGTCCTGCCTTCACTCATCCACTTCTCCACGACACTCACTACTTGACACCCCTACACACGACGGAATGGTTTCTTTAAAACTGGGAAAGGGATTAAGGATGCTGCTTTCAACACATGGTGAGGTTTACCTACAGTTTGACAAGCTTTTTTTTATTCATTCATTTGGGTGGATGCGGGTGTTCCTGCCATAATATTACTTGCCCGTCATATTTTGCCCTTGAGAAGCTGACTTCATGAACTGCTACAGTCCACCCGGTATGGGTTTAACCAGAATCACATTCGGGAGGCAATTCCAAAATTTGGGCGCAGCAACAGAGAAGGAACGACAATATTCTTTCAAAGCAGTTATGTGAGTGGCTTGCGGGAGAACCTGAAAGTGGTGGAGTTTGCCTATATCTGCTGACCTTGTCGTTCGAGATGGAAGTTCTCGTGGAATGGGAAAGTGTTGTCTGAGGATCTTTGGTGAATTTCTGCTGTGTGTCTTGTAGATAGTACACACTGCTGCTGCAGAGCGCCAGTGGTGAAGGGAACGGATGCTTGTGGATGCAGTTTCAATCAAGTTGGTCCCTTTGTACTGGATGCGACCAAGTTTCTTGAGTGGTACTGGGGACTGAACTCGTCCAGGCAACTGGAGAGTAATCCATCACACACATAACGTGTCCCCTGTCGACGTTGGCGAGGATTTTACGATTCAGGTGGTTATTTGTCGAAATATCTCTTGCCTCCGACCTACTCCTCTATTTATGTGGCGAGTCCAGGTGAATTTCTACTCAACGGGAACTCCCATTATGAATGCAGTTTTGATAATACAATTGAATATCAAGGGGGGATGGTTAAAGTGTCTCTTATTGGTGATGGACGTTGGCTGGTATTCATGTCGAACAAGTGTTAATTGCCACTTGTCAGCCGAAGCCTGGATATTTTCCAGATCTTGTTGCATTTGGACATCGAGGCCTTCACTATCTGAGGAGTGGAAAATGGTGCTGAACATTGTGCACTCATTGGCAACAATACCAACTTATGATGGTGGGAAGGTCATTCATAAATCAGCTGAAAATACCCCGAGGAACACGTGTAGCGATGTCTTGACTCAGCTCCAACAACCACGGCCATCATCCTTTCTGTCCGGTATGACACTGGCATGTTTCTCCTGAAAACAATTGATTCCAGTTTTTCTGTTGATACTTGATGCCTCACTCAGTCGAATGCAGCCTTAATATGAAAGGCTGCCACTCTCAACTCGCCTCTGAAAATCAGTTTGAACAGAGGCTGAAATTACCTCAAGACTGATTTGTATTTACAGAACCCAAACTGAGCGTCACTGAGCAGTTTATTGATGAGCAGGTGCTGCTTGATTGTGGTGTTGATTACTCCGTTCATCACTTTAATGAGGGTCGAGTGAAGTCTGACGGACGAGAATTGGCCAGAATGGATTTATCCTACTTCGAATGTACAGGACATACGAGGGCAATTGCCCAATTTCTCATGTCGGGATTAATGTTCTAACTGTACTGGAACTGCTTGGCTGCGGAGTGACAATTTCTCGGCTGAAAATCTTCAGTGCTGTTACCGTAATGCTGTCAGTGTCTGGAGGTGCGTTTCTGCCGACAGGAAGAGAAGAATCAGTATGCAGGCAGAACTCAGTAAATTGGAGGTTCATTCATGTGGGAACGAGTTCCATTACGAAGAAGGCCAAATGATCTTACCTGAATCTGGGCTCGACGTGCAAACTCAGTTATACACTTTGTCTTTCGCTAGGATTAGAAGATAGATCAATGACATACTCTAACCTGTACAGGACGAAAGTAGCATTTATATTTAACACTTCTATATCACAATAATAACATACAACGTATTTACAGCGCTTCACGCCTAATTCATGCAACCAACTTGTTAAAATTCTAATCAATGCAGCGAAACGCTATGGGCAGCCTCAGTTTCCTATGAGTTCATGGTGTTTATCAGGTAGTATAATCTCGAGTCCTTGAGGACTTTCTTTGGATATTATTCATTCGCATTCCGAAGTGACTGGCTGTAACTCCCTCAGATCTCTTTAAGACTTCATGACTATTAAGGACTGTTTGATTTCCTGTATTCACTGAATTGCATTCATTCGTAACTAAGTGCTAAAAGATTTGTAATATTGATTTCTGTTATAAAGTGTTAAAGTCATTCAACTCTTTCAACTTCAGATTTTTGTGGTTGTTTCCATCAGGGTGTAAAAGAAAAATAATTTTCCGAAAGGTAGTTAACTTCACATCGAGGTCTAAATGTTTTGTTTTCTTTAATACGTTATGAAGCGTTGGTTTATATATATATATAGAAACCTACCAGCACAAATCGAGAATTTCTTGCTGGAACTTTTTTAAAATGTTCTGAGTAAACTAATAGAAACATTATTAATTTAGCTGTTATACTGATGCCTGCTTAGGAAATTTATGAGCTACATCTTGCAGCTGGTCATTCTGCTTTTAGTGGCGCAATTGTTTTTTCGTTAGTGTGCTGAGATTATTTGCTTGTTTGTTCTTGAGCATGTTCTTAATATAACTGTCCAGGACAGCTGCTGCTCACTTTACTGGCTTTAGTGCAGTTTTGTTCAAAGGTATCATTGTTTCCTTTATTTAAAGACATGGACAAACTGTTCGTCTCGTTTCTCCCTTCACATCAATCTTCTAATCCGAAAGCATGCTGCCTCTTTCTGTTTGTCAGCCAATTTGTGTGTGAAGACACGGACCATTCTATTACAAGCACGTGCGTGTCACCTGACAGTCTGCTTCAAGTGAAATGACTCCATGCAGAAAACCACGCAAATATGTCAATTCGTGACCAGTGCTCAACTGAAGAGAAACTCAGATTTGAACGAGTTCTCATTTCCTGAAACGATCCAATTGAAAACTATTTCTTGTGAGAACCACGTGCGTTTCAGCTGATGTGAATGGAATCTCGTATTTAACAATAGTGTGAGTAGTAGGACGCTTCAGTTCCATAGCCATGTTTTTGACCTGGCTCGTCCACCTCTCGTTTCACTTCAAACAAAACTTAACCAATTCTTGTGTACTTAATTTTCTCCAGTCCCTAGAGTAATGCACACCCCACTAATATCCCCGGGCCTTCAGAAGCCTTGTTATATTTGTAACGTCCTCCAGACCATTCAGCCATTCTGATTTCTGCCCAGAATTCTTTTCCATCTTTTCATCGAGGCAAGTTAAATAAAAGAGCAAATATATTAAAACAGGCCAGATGTACCGATCATACTGTAGGTTTAGCAGCTGAGTGACCAGGATTGGAAATTGAAGGATGGAAAGAATATATGGAGGTAGGGTAAACAGGCCAAGACTGTGAAGTAGATTTGTGCATAATGGATACGATCAGTAGTTGTGAAATTATACAATTTACATACTGCTCTTCCCAGCCCTGGGCCATCACCCTGATGCATCGATCCTGCCAGACAGTGGTAACAGCACATGTAACAGGCTCAATGGGAAGATTGGTCTCCTCGTGTTTCTGTTTAACAGGCTCAAGCGGCTGAATGGACCCCTCCTGTTCATGTGTAGGAGACTCTGGAGGCTGAATGACCATCTCCTCCTCTGTAACAATCATGGTAGGCTAGACGAATTACTCTCTATTCTTATGCAACAGGCTCGGGAGGCTTAATGACCTACTCGTCTTCGTGCCGAAGAGGATTGTAGCTGAGTATGCGCTCTCCAGCCAAAGCTCCCTGCTCCGAACATTATTTTTCTTTTCTTCCTCTATTTTCCTTCTTTTATCCATTTTTATTCAATAACACTTACCCGGAGGTGAAGGGATGAGCTGGAGAGCCCTGGAGCCGAAACTCAGAGTAGAGGCCAGCACATGGAATCAGTCTCGGAAAAGAGGCTGGCACAAGAAATTGAGTCAAAGCAGAGGCTTGTGAGGGGAACACAGTCCTGGAGAAAACTTACTTTGGAGCAGCTGAGAACCAGACTGTAGGCTTGAAGCGGACTAGTGACTATTGCTTTGACTTGGATCTCGTGCTGTCGATCAGGACACATGTGGAAACCCTGCGCTGAGCTCCTGCTATGTAGCATTAATTCGTAATTTGTCTTTCTGACTGTAAGTTCCACCTTTGTAATTGTCACATTTCTGAAGGATACTATGAATCACTGCAAAGTAACATCAACTACATTTCTTCTTTATTCTGCACACTTTTTATGTAAGTTTGTACCTAGGTAATTTGTACATAAGATAGCGCCACTTGAGGCAAGACTATAAACTGTACTCCAGCACTGCTGTGATTGAGAACATGTGCCAATAAAGGATACTCAAAATAAGGGATATTCTAATAAAAGACGATCAAACTCTAACAAAATACAGAGACGGAATGAAATCCTTCTGTAAGTCTGTAACAGTCTCGAGGTATTAAATGACACAGCAACCAGGTATTTCGAGCAGCTGTTCAACTCTCACTTACGGCGGTCCCTTGTTCTCAGTTACCCAGACACAAGCAACACAATGCACTCCAAGTGTTCTCTCAGTGAGACCCCGAAAAGCTGCAGTAGCTTTTCCGAATGTTTTGAAACATTTCCTTTGGAAAATGTGTGAATATTTCAGTTTTCCACCTCTCCTAGTGGATAAGCTCGAATGGTGTCCCCCTTTCCATCTGGGAAAGGCACAGTGGGGCCGACATTCTGTCCTCTGTTCCCGAGCAGCAGCCACAATGCTTTGAATGATGTCTGAATGTTCTGAAATATTTGATTTTAGCGCTGTCTTACACAAAGTCAATGAACATAAGATATTGTTACCCTCGGTTATGCATTCTAAAAATTCACCCCACTTATCATTTTATGCAGCTAGTCTGTTACTTTATCCCAGTCATATTTTATATACAGTATGGAACATATACAGCCCTGCACTGTTCTGGCTCTACTCCCACATATAAGGAAGAAAAATGAAAATGATTGAACGATTTAAGGTCCATCCCTCAGCAAAACTCAACTATTGCATCTAGACCCAGGAAATGTTACCTTTTATGTGATATCAAAAGCGATGGAAGGAAAGGGTTAACTGATCTGTTTGTTTGGTAACTGTGATTAATGTCAGTTTCCATGGATACTAATTATTCCAGTGAAGGGTTTCGAGTTTTTAATGATAAACGGGTGACGTTCAATGTGTTTTCCAATACTATGAGCGTAAGCATTAACTAACAGAGAGCTGTAGCTCCATAGAGCAAGGGAGGGAAGAGATCAGAATCTGGGAAAATTGTACTCGGATGTTCTAACAATGGTTAAGAATGTGACAGCAATAGACTGGAATGTTGCAACAATGGACAGGAGTTTGACCTGGCATGTTTGGTACCTTTCTACATATTATGGTTGGATGTCATTATCGACGCGGATCCGATATGTAATTGCGATTATTCAATATATTTATTATCCTATTCTGGCTGTTGTTGGTATCCCTGGTAAGTCTCACTGTCATGTTTGTTTCTGTCCACATATATGATTTTATTACTGTTCCTTTTATGTGCTGTGCATTCCTCATCACTTTCACACTTCCTGTTGACTCTCTGAATTCAGAAATTCACTCCACAAACCACTGCTAACCGTATCATTGAACTTGTTTATTCACTCTCCATCCCATTGATTCTCGCAGTGTCCACCATGGGAGACGATGTTTACCTGATAATTCTCTGCTGAAAAAGTTGAATAATTGTATCACTGTTCTTATTACTTAAATATCGATTTAAAAATCTCAAACCAACAGGTTATATTACAATAGGTAAATTGGATGCTCACTAGCTTTCGGAGCGTCTCTTCGAAAGCCAGTGTGCTTCCAATTAAATCTGTTGGACGAGAACCTGGTGTTGTGTGATTTTTAACGTTGTACACCCAAGTCTAACACTGGCACCTCCCAAATCTTAAATATCGAGAACATTTAACTCATTGTCTTCTACTCTGATCACAAAATACATTTTCTTCCTCTGGCTCCATCTCATCCCTGGACAATATCTGAGGATGAAACACACGAATCACGACTGTTGTTATCACATTGGCCATAACCTGATAATTTCTACTTCTTACAATTCACATGTTCCCATATACGTTGTGGGCGAATCCCGTCTGCTATTTGACCCTTGAACTATGAAATATAATCTTAATGAGGCCAATATTCTGACACACCTGAATCTTAATACTGACACAAGAAAATATCGGTCGATACTCCACGTTGTGTAACGGACATCACGCCAAAATTACATCTAGTTGAAAGTATAGACGCAATTTACTGTCAAAGTTTGCAATAGTTCCCATGAGCTGAGCAGATAGCCCAGTTTACTGAGAAGTGCGCGATCATCGTCAGCACAGCTATCCATGGTGGGCTGTCATCTTGGCTCAGTATTTGGTATTTGATCTGTTGATGTGAGGCAGACTAAGAATTAGATGGAACGCATCATTTCGACTGACCTGGCAATGCCTTTATTCAAACTTCATGTGATTTGGAACCTTCAACATCTCACTCCTCAAGGAAGTCTCAATCAATGGTCCCTTTTCCCTTGCGTTTCCTCAAAATTGTTCAGGCAATTGATTATTTCTAATTTAATCTGAATCTTCCCATTTAAGTAATGACTGCCTTTTACGCTGCATGAATGCAAGGACAGGTTATGTTTCGTAATATATTCTACCTTCCAAACTGTTTTACATTGAATTTACCTGTTTATATCTAGTTTCAGATTCTCTGTCTTCTCTTGATAATTGAATTTTCTACTTATGTTGACGCCACCGTCAAACATAGTGATAATGCATCAATTCTACTCATCCAAATCATTGATATAAATTGCAGCACTTGACACTGTGTGACTCCCCTATTTAGGTTCTGTCAAATTGTCAAGAATAATATATCCCGAGTGTCTGCTTCTTGACTGATATCGAGTCTTCGTCTCAAGGGTCTAGATGACCTACTCCAACGCCAGTTTCTTATGTTCTTATAGATTTCCTCACTATCCAAATTTCTAGTAATTTGCATGTCATCTGCAAACTTACTAATTAGTCCATCTGTATTTCTATCCACACCAATTGTATATATAACAAGCAGCGAGGTCTCAGGACTGACGCTTGCAAAATACGACTGGCCACAGGCCCCCAGTGAGAAAAGAAAACAGACCGCACAACTGTCTATATCTGCTATGACCGAGTGAATTTTGCATCCAAATTACCAACTCAGCATGGATTCCATGTAACTTAAGCTTCTGAGCAAGTCTACAATGAGGTACGTTTTAACATACTTTAGTGTCTCCATGTCGACAACATAAACAGCCGTACCACTATGAATCACCATCGTCACTTCCTCAAAGAACTCAATCAAATCTGTGAGACTGCTTCACATAAAGTCATGCTAGCGAACTGTAATAAGTCCATTCTTATCGAAATGCACATCAACAAGGCTGTTCGGAGTTATAATCGAGAAATGAAAATAAAAGTGCTACCGTAATCAGATTAACCATGATCCTATCAAATGATGCAGCAGGCTGAGGGATGGAATAGCCTACTCCGAATGCATATATAAACAAATTTTCCTGATTTTAGTAATAGGTGTACGATCCTTAGTATACACTGTGCGAATCTGAGGCCCAATTTTCAACATAATACAGAGAACAGAGACCATGACAGCGCAGTACAGGCCGTTCTGCCGTCGATGTTGTGCCGTCAGGAGTAACCAATCTGAAGCCCATCTCTTCTGTACGATTTAGTTTCCATCCATATATTTATCGAACGAAGACTTAAATGTTCTTAAAGTTGGCGAGCCTTCTGCTATTGCAGGCAGTGCATTCCATGCTCTGACGACTTCGGGAGCAAAGAAACAACCTCTGATATGTATATTGAATCTATCACCACCCAATTTAAAGCTATGCCCCTCACTATCCGAGCTCAATGGCTCTCACTATCTACCTATCTACACCTTTGATTATCATATATGTCTCATTTAAGAAACCTCTCGACCTTCTTCTCTCTAACGAAAACAGCGTCAAGTCCCAAGTCCTTTCCTCAAAAGACTTTCCATCCATTCCAGGCTTCATTTGTCGTAAACCTCCTCTGAATCCTTTCCAAAGCTTCCACGAACTTCTGATAATATGGTGACCAGAACTGTAGGCAATACCCTAAATGTGGCTGCACCAGAGCCACTCAATACCTCTATCAATAAAAGCTAACGCACCGTATGCCTGCTGAACATCCTGATCTAGCTGGTGTCAAAAATATCAGGGATCTATGTATTTCAACACCGAGACATGCCTGCTAATCTACACTGACAAGAATGTTACTATGAGCGCAGTACTCTTTGTTCCTGATTTGGAGATGCCGGTGATGGACTGGGGTGAACAAAGTTAAAAATCACACAACACTAGGTTATAGTCCAACAGGTTTAATTGGAAGCACACTAGCTTTCGGAGCGACGCTCCTTCATCAGCTGATAGTGGAAGGCTCAATTCTAACACAGATTTTATAGCAGAAATTTACGTTGTGATGTAACTGAAATTATACATTGAAAAATTGATTGTCTGTTTAGCATTTCATCTGTTAGAATACAGTGATAGTTTCTCTTCTTTCATGGGTAAATCAGAAAACTTTTTTTTTAAAATATTGTATTCTCGGATTAGCTGTTAACGATGGTGATAGCTTGACAATATGTTGAAGCTGTTGGCCCCCTGTGTTCTCTGTCTCTGCCATGATGTTCAGATTGAATTTAATCTAAAAAGTCAGATACCTCCAGGTTTGTGGTTTACTTATGAAAGAAGTGAAACTGTCACTGTATTCTAACAGATGAAACGCTTAACAATCAACTTTTCAATGTATAATTTCAGTTACATCACACTAGAAATCTTTGCTATAATTTCTGTGTTAGGATTGTGCCCTTCACTATGACCTGATGAAGGAGCGTCGCTCCGAACGCTAGTGTCCTTCCAGATAAACCTGTTGGACTATAACCTGGTGTTGTGTGATTTTTATCTCTTGATTCCTGTTGTTCCTTTCAAAGTGAATTACCTTGCACTCTTCTACATTAAACTCCATTTTCCACTACTTAGCCCATATCTGCCCTCTATAATCTGCAACATTCTTCAATCCTACCCACAATTCCCCCGACTTTCCTGTCTTCCGCACTTTAATACTTATCGTTCTCCGCCGTCAATTAGGTCATTTATAAAAATGACAAACAGCAGTTGTCTCAAAACGGATCGTTGCGTTACACCACGAGCAACGAGACTCCAGGATAAGCATTTCCTATCAACCACCATCCTCTGTCTTCTTTCAGCAAGCCATTTACTGATCCAAACAAAATCACCCTTAATCCTCTGCTGCATTATTTGGTGAAATAGCCTACCGTGCGGAGGCTTAACAAACATCTAACTGAAATCCATATACATCACAACAACCGCATTACCCTCATTCACCTGTTTGGTCAGCATGGAAATCAACTCAGTAAGGTTTGTAAGGCAAAACTACCCTTCACGAAACCGTGCTGACTACCCCTCGTCAATTTGTTCCTCTCTAGATTATGATAAATCTTATCTCTCAGAACTTTTTCTAAAACTGTATCGACAACCGAATTATTGCTCACTGGTATATAAATAACAGAGTTATCTCCACTCCCCTTCTTCAACAAGGAAACAACATTTGTTATCCTCTATTCTTCTGTGAATATTCCTGCAGACAATGGCGATGTAGAAATATCAAACCCGAAGGCTCTGCAATCTCCGACTTGTCTTCCCAGTGTTTGCTGAGTTAAATCTCATATGGCCAGGCGATTTATTTATTTTCAAACTTCCCAGAATTGCTAACACCTCTTCTTGGGAACGAGGTTGTTTTTCAGACCGGAGGCCTTTTTCCAGTGGAGTTCCACGAAGATCGATGCTGGGTCCACCAGTTTTCGTCATTTATATAAATGATTTGGATGTGAGCATAAGAGATCGCGTTTGCTGATGACACCAAAATTCGAGTTGTATTGGACAGCGAAGAAGGTTACCTCAGATGACAATAGGATCTTGATCGGATGGGCCTGTAGGCTGAGAAGTATAAGATGGAGTTTAATGCAGATAAATGCATTTTGGTAAACCACATCTTAGCAAGACCTAATGGTAAGTTATAATGGAGTGTTGCTGAACAGAGAGACCTTGGAGTGAAGGCTCACAGCTCTTTGAAAGTGGACTCTCTATTGAAAGGATAGTGAAGAAGGCGTTTGCTATGCTTTCCTTTATCATTCAGTGTATTGAGTACAGGAATTGGGAGGTATTCTTATGGCTGTCCAGGACATTTGTTAGACCACTGTTGGAATATCTGTTCTCACTCCTATCAGAGAGATGCGTGAAACTTCAAAGGGTTCAGAAAACATTTACAATGATTTGCCATGGTTGGAGAATTTGAGCTGTAGGGAGAGGCTGAAAAGGATGGGGCTGTTTTCCTTGGAGCGTCGGAGACTGAGGGGTGACATTATAGAGGTTTACAAAAGTATGAGGGGCATAGGTAGGATAAATAGACAAAGGCTTTTCCCTGGGGTGGCGGAATCCAGAACTAGATAGTTTAGGTTGACGCTGAGAGGCGAAAGATATAAAAGAAACCTAAGGGGCAACTTTTTAACGCAGAGGGTGGTACATGATTGGAATGAGCTATCAGAAGAAGTCATTGACGCGAATAAAATTGCAACATTTAAAAGGCATTTGGATCGGCATTTGAGTCGGAAGGATTTAGAAGATTATGGGCCAAGTGCTGGCAGGTGGAAGTAGATTGGGTGGTATATCGGTTTGGCGTGGATGGGTTGGACCGAATGGTCTGTTTCCAAGCTGTACACTTCTATGACTATGACTCTATGCCAGCAGTAGCCGGTACCTCAGTATTCTCTTCCATAAAATTGTATCTTCCAAGTGTGAATACTGACGGAAAACATTCATTTCACACTTCCACATCTCCTCAGACTCCACGGACAACTTGTCACTAATATCCTTGATTGGCCCTAATATTTCTGAATACTTTCTTTTATTCTTGATTTACCGATAGAAAGTTTTCGGGTTTTCTTTGTTACCACCTGCCATTGAGTTCTTCATGTCCCCTCCTGGCTCTTCTTATCATTCTCTTTAGGTCTTTTCTCGCAAACGTGTAACTCTCAAACGCCATCACTGAGCCTTCATGATCATACTTACATTACCCTCCTTCTTCCCATTGACAAGAGATTCAAGTTCTTTACGGAACCATGGCTCCTTCGTTCCAACACTTTCTCTCCGCCAAACTGGTACATATTTATGAAGGACACGCAGTCACTGTTCGGTGAATACTTTCCACATTTCAATCATGCCCATCCACAGCAGTTTCCTTCCCCATCCTATGGATCCCAAATCATGCCTAAAACATCCCATGGTTGCATTTCCATAGCATTAAATCGTGCCCTACATTGTATATCTATCCCTTTTCATCGTTAATGTAAACATAACCAAAGTGCTCACCTACCACCAAATCTAACACTTGGCCATGATCATTATACATAACAAAATCCAATGTGGCAGCGTCCCTTGTTGGCCTTTCTACATAATATGTCAAGAAACCATCTTGCAGACATTGGACAAACACTGACTCATCTGTAATACTAGAACTATCGTGTTTCCAGTCAATATTTGGAAAGTTCAATCTTCCCGTAACAACTACCCTGTTGCTCTCCTGTCCATAATTGTCTTTCCTGTCCTTTCTTCTTCCTCCCTGGAACTATTCTGAGCCCTGGACAGAACTCCCAACAGGCTAACCTCTCCTTTCCAGTTTTCAACCTCATCCGATGGTGCCTCAGTAGACGAGTGTTCAAACATCCGTACTCATACCATAATACTTTCCTTGACTAATAATGTCAACTCCCCATCCTTTACCATCTTCTCTGTTCTGACTGAAAAATCTGAATCCTAGAACCTGAAACAACCATTTCGGTCTCTCTTCTATCTATGTCTCCGAAATGGCCACAACATAAAAGTCTCAGACACCAACCCATGCTACAAGCCCAACCACCTTATTTCAGATGTTTCTGGCATTGACATAAATACACTTCAAAACCACCTTCCTGCTTGCCCATGAACTCCTACGACCTTGAAACCAACATTCTCTCCTCACTACTCTGAACGTCCTGAACACAGGAACAACAATTTCTGCCTACCGCCCCCTGCTGAATTAACTGAAACCATGCCAAATAGCATTCGCGAACATTCCCACCTCAGGAAATTGGTACCCCTCTGGTTCAGGTGTAGACCATCCTAAATGAAAAGGTTCACTGACCCCAGAATGAGCCCTACTTATTCAGGTGTCCAAGCCCCTCTCAGATATTTCTACTACCCAGATTCCACACTAGCTCCCTGGATTTCCTCCATAAATCCCCATCCCTTTCCTGTCTATATCAATAGTTCCTCTGTGGATCACGACTTGGGGCTTGTCCCCCTCGACCTAAAGAATCCCAACAAAAGATCCAGGACTTCACTAACCCTGACACCTGGCAGGCAATGCAAAAAGCTGAGACAATTTCGTTCCAAAAGAACCTCCCATCTGTCCCCCTATTTGCATAGTCCCCAATTGGTACTGCTCTGCTGATCTCCACCCTTCCATTCTGAGCAACAGGGATAGACTCTGTACCCCATTTCGTACAGCACGTAATTCGTACCGCCCCAGCCGTATCTACAACAGTATTGAATTAAGAAAATCGCAAGAATAGATTCTGATTTCATTCATCTTTTGATAAATATGGCTGAAATGCTTTGGATATTCGCTCGGCAATATAAACCTAACTCACCAGTTAAGCTGTGGGCTCCTAGTAGACAATGAAGAACAGAACAACCGCTGAATAAATTGATGCGAGTTGCACAGTAAAGATTTTGCATCTGCCCCACAGATGTGAGCACAGTGATGTGTTATCCAGAGAATATGACACATGCCTCATGCACACACAAACTCAGGATGTACTGAGAATAACCCCCATCTGCTGTGAGAGGTGCAGTAGGAGGACTGAACTGGCTTTGGAGCGATCCGGCACAAATGCGATGGGATGAATGACCTCCACAGTTTTTGCAACCACGCTCAGATTGTGTGATAATCCCACGAAAAGGTTTTACTTAGCTAGTTCGCAGATCATGAGAGCTGCCTGCAAATGTCTAAGGCTATGGCTAACGGTGACTACAAATGCAGGCCATCACTAACTGTGAGTCCTTATATTGAAAAATGGTTTTAAATCAAACTGTTTAGAAAACGTATAACAATCTTCTGGAATCAGGTGGCGTTTGAACCTGATCGTCTGCCCAGCTGAGTGACACTTCTACCCTTCTCAAGTGTTCACTCGTTCTTGTTCTAAGATTGGTTAAGTCTGCAATAAGATGTGATGTGTGTGGCTATCTACACCTCAGATATCACAGCCTCATATTCTCTCATGGATTTAGTAGTAGCTACGTATTTGAGCAAGAGTAGGATATTCAGTCCCTCAAACCTGGTTCATCATCCTGTACTGTGTTGATTGCGCAATATTAGTCAACAGAGCCGCAGGAATGTGATTGACTCAACTGTTTCTGAAATGGACGAGCAAACCACTTAGTTTTCTCCAACTCTACACAGTCTCAACAGAGAAATTAATCTGCACGGACCACTTAGCATGAACATAAGCACTGAAAAGACAATTGCAGAAACAACCTTTTTTACCCAGCATAGTTCTTCGTACAAACATCTAGGGGCGTGTGTCCAATTTGCGAGAGCTATCTCACAGTTTAGTCATGCAACAGCCAGACATAGTCTTTCTTATGGAATCACATTGTCTGGAAAATTTATCAGCCAGTATCATCACCATCCCTGAATGCATCCTGTTCTACGTTCCACCCTGCCTCGGCTAATGAATCAGTATTCCTTCTTGTTGAACACTGTTTGGAAGAAACACTGAGGGAGGCAATAGGACAAATTTAATTTGTGTGGGGCATTTCTATGTCCATCTCCAGGATCAGCTTGGCAGGAGCACTACTGATCTCAAAGCTTGGATTGTAAAAGACAAAGCTGCTAGAATGGGTTGCGGCAGGTGTGGAGAGAATCAAGAAGAGGGAAAAGCATATTGGTCCACAAAATTATACATTGACAATTGCGTGTTCAAATTCCGCCTTAATTGCATTTGCAAATTTACTGACGACACCACAATTGTAGGTCAGAATTCAAACAACAGCGAGACAGTATACAAAAAAAGAATGTTTTGCAGGATGGTGTAAAGATAGCACACTCTCCATCAATATCAGAAAAAATGAAGGAGCCATTCATTGACTTTTGGAAGTGGAGGACAGGACACACACTTGTCTTCATGAATGATGCTGAGGCAGAGAAAGTACAGGGTGTCAAGTTCCTGGGAGTAATGATCAATTACAATTTGTCCTGCTCCAACCATGCTGATGCAACTGTCAAGAATGTTCAAATTTAAAAATCGCAATCCACTAGGTTATAGTCCAATTGGTTTAATTGTAAGCGGTAGTTTTTGGAGTGCCACTTCTTCATCAGGTGGTTATGGAGGACACAATTGAAAGACGCAGAATTTATAGCAGAACTTTACAATTTGATGTAACCTAAATTAGACATTGAAAATTATCTTGATTGTTTGTTGACTCTTTTGTCTGCTCGAATACCATGAAAGTTTCACTTCATATTATGCTGCACAACCACCTGATGAAGGAGCGGTGCTTCGAAAGCCAGTGCGTTCAATTAAACCTTTTGGATAATAAACTGGTGTTCTGTGATTTTTAACAGTGTGCACCCCAGTCCAATACCGGCATTTTCAAGTCAAGAAGGTACAATAACTTCTTGGCTTCCTCTAGAGGCAAAGGCAAGTTGGCATGTCCACAAAGACGTTTACCAATTTTATAGATGAATCGTAGAAACCGGCCTCTCTAGATGCAACGCAGTGTGGTTTGGCGTCTGCTCCTCCCAATATCACAAGGAACTACAGATATTTGTCAGCACAGTCCATTCCATTTTTTAAAAATCAGTCATACATTCATTGACTCCATACATGCGTCCTGCTGCCACGGGAAAACAACTAACGTCGGAGCCCCTCCCACTCAGGTTATATTTTCTTCGAACCTGTCCGTCAGGCAGAAGATATAAACGTTTGAATGCACACACAAACAAATTCAGGAACAGTTTCTTCCCCTTTTTTGTTAGACTTTTGAACGGACTCCTCAAATGTTAATTTTGATCTCTCTCAGCACATTCTCTGCAGCTGTAACATTGTACATAACACTCGGTTTGCGACCCTTATGCACTTTTTATGTTCTGATCTGTCTGTATAACAGGCAAAACAACACTCTTCAGTGCACCCTGGACATGTGACAACAATATTATCAAACTCAAACTCATCCTTATCTATATGCCAACTGCAGATGCATCTGTCCATGATGGTAAATAGTATCTGTAATAGTGACTAATGCACATTACTTGGGTAGATGAAGTACTGCCTTAACATTGCGAACTTCCTCATCGTGTTCTGTAGCACACAGACCTTGTTAAATGTGACAAACTTTGAACAGATTTAGCACCTCAAGTTTGATCATCCATGAGACGCAGTGGGCATCAACAGCAGCAGAGCTGTACTACAGCACAACCGGAAACCTCATGGCTGGGATATCATTACCTCAGTCATGATCCTCAAGCCACGGAATCCACCATTATTCAATGGAGAGTGCACAAGAGCATGCCAGGAGAGGATCAGACATAATTAAAATTGACGTGTCCACCTGGTGAAGGTACCAAATAGGACTAATTGCACACCAAACAACGTAAGCAGTAGATGATAGAATTAAGCATGCCCACAATCAAGAGATTAGAACATCAATTACAAAAAGGGAACGTACAGTTGAATAGCTCATTGGAGGAGGAGGAGGCTCGACAAGTATCTCAACCCTCAATGATGGAAGAGACCAATGCATCAGTGGAAAGTATATAACTGAAGCATTCGCATCAATCTTTCAACTCAAGTGCCAAATGGACGTTCTACCAAGGCCTTCTTCACTGGCCCCAGCAACAAAGATTTTATACAACGCTATACAACGTCTTTATACAACGCTAAAAATCACACAACATCACGTTCTTGCCCAACAAGTTTAATTGGAAGCACACTAGCTTTCGGAACGACGCTGGTTCATCCTTCATCCTTCATCACGATCACCTGATGAAGGAGCGTCGCTCCGAAGGCTAGTGCGCTTCCAATTAAACCTGTTGAACTATGAACTGGTAATGTGTAATTTTTAACTTCGTACACCCCAGTCCAACACTGGCATCTCCAAATCAAGTCTTTATACAATTCGATTCACTCCATGCGATATCAAGAAATGTTTGAATGCAGAGAATCGTGAAAAGGTTTTGGGACCTGATAATATTCCAGCAATAGTACTGAACACTTGTGTTCTTCCAGCACAGACGCAGCACAGGCATATAACTGATAAAATGGAAAATTGCCCATATATGTCCTGTACTCGAAAAGCAGGGCACACCCAAACAGGTCAATTACGTCCCGTTTTTCTATCCTTGATAAGCAGTTTAGTGATAGTAGGCATCATCAACAGTGCTAATCAAATAGTGCCTGCTCAACAATAACCTGCTCGGTGACGCCCATTTTGAGTTGCGCCTGGGCCACTCAGCTCTTGACCTTTTTGCAGCCTTCTTTCAAACATAGGCAAGTGATTCGTGAGGTATCGTGAGAGTGACACGCTTGACATCAAGACTGCATTTGACTAGGTTTGCATCAAGGAGCAGAAGCACAAGTGTAACCACTGAGTATCAAAGCAAGCTCTCCGTTTCTTGGAGTCAATCTTGGCATATAGGACGATGTTTGAGAGTGGTGGAGGTCAGTCATTTCGGATCTAGTACATTACTGCAGGAGTATCTTTGCGTAGTGTCCTCGGCCATTAATCTCCAGCCGCTTCTTCAACGACCTTCTCTCCATCATATGGTCAGAAGTGGGTATGTTTGTAATTGAATGCGTAATGTTCAGCACAATTTACGGCAGCACGTTTCGATTCCACTACCAGATGACTGTCTGTATGGAGTGTGCAAATTCTTCCTCTGCGTGAATTTCCTCTGACTGCACCGCTTTCTTCCCATAGTCCAAAGATATGAGGACAGATGAATTGGTCATTGTAAATTGGTCACAGTGTTCAGGGATGTGTAGACGACGGGAAATTAGCCATGGGAAAAGCGGTATTCTCGGAATAGTGTGGTGGGGTGTGTTGGGCAGGGTTACTTTTAAGATGGTCAGTGTAGACGTGATGAGCCGAATGCCCTGCTTCTACACTGTAGTATTCTATGAGTTTCATTTTTCAAATACTGAAGCAGTCCATGTACAAGTGTTGGGCTATATCCAGCCTTGTGCTGCCATGTACAAAGTAGCATTGCGTAGCCACACAAATGCCAGGAAATAACTGGCACCATTAAGAGAAAATCTCACAACGGCATCTTGACTTTCAATGGCGTTACCATTACAATTGTCGACATAATTGTGATTATCAATCCCGTGGCATTAACGTCCTTGCAGTTATCATTGACCAGAACCTCAAATGGACTTGCACATTAAGACAGTTGCTGCATGTGCAGGTCAGAGGCTAGGAAAACTGTGATGAACAACTTACCTCCTGACTCAGTAAAACATCTACAACACTATAAGTTGGGAGTGTGATGATCTAATCTCTATTTCTTTGGTTGTATGCAACCACAAGAACACTGAAGCAGCTTGACACCATCCAGGAAAAAGCAGCGTGCCTGATTGGCACGACGTCCACAAGCGTCCAGTGACGCTCAGTAACAGCAATGCGTTTCATGACAAGATGCACTGTGAATCTTCAGCACAGATCTTCAGACAGCTCTGTCCAAACCAGCTATAATTTCTGCCGAGATGGTGAAGGGCATCAGATTCATCAAAACATCATCACGTGCAAGTTCCTCACCAAGACACACACCAGCCTGACTTGAAAATATGTCGTTGTTCTTCACCGCTGCTGAGTCAAAATCCCGGACGTCGGTTCCTAAGGGACTGCAGCAATTCAAGAAGGCTGCTCTTCACCATCCTCTCAGGTGCAAATAGGGATGGGTAATAAATGCTGTCCAGCCAGTGACGACCTCGTCCCATAAAGAGAGGACGTTGATGACAAGCGACTGTGGAACATTTTGGGAGGAGGTCAGATTCACTGCAATGCAGGAGTGAGTGCAGAAGAGCTGGTGTCAGTGAACAGTGTGAGGACGACCAACAAAGTCTGAGAAGCGAATGAAGAGGATTCTGGTAGGAGTTGTCTCAGCCGCTGCCCAGAAACAAATAACAAAGCAAACTATAGCAGAGTGGCTATTTTAAAGCAGCCAATTTGAGAATGGCTGCTTTGTGTTTGAAATTATACTGGACGTCTAAGTGTAGGCAAAACTGGATATCGGGCTATCGTTAGGAGGACGACCAGCAGTGAAGTAACGGAGTCGAACGAGGAAGGTAGGAGCGTAAAGGTAAATTCAAAGGAAACTGAATTGTGATTTCACGGGCAGCAATTAAGTGAGTGGCTGTTGAATGGTGAGTAGTTTTTCTTCTGTGTTATTTTCCCTTGGCTTTGCTGCCACTGTTAAGGTAACTTAAAGGTTTAAATAATGGCAGAATGTCCCAGGGTCGTGTCATACTCCTCCTGTATAATGTCTGAATTGAGATCTGCTTCTGATGACCCTGACGAATTTGTGACCATCTGCAACTTCTGTCTGACAGCTTTACAGGTCTGGAGCTGTGGTCAGGTTGACTGATGGATTAATAGAGTCCTGCAGAACGGAGAAAGACTCTTCTGCCCAAACTGGTCAATGCCGAACAAAATGCCCACTCACGCAAAACCTATATCCCATATCTTTCTAAATATTTGTTATGCATGCACTTGTCCAAACGCCTTTTGACTGTTGTTTATGTATCCGCATCAACCATTTCTGCTGGCACCGTATTCAATATGCGTAGCACCCTCTGTGTAAAAGACTTGCCCCTCAGGTTCCCTTTCATTCTTTCCCCTCTAACATTACACAATACTCCAAGTGCGGCCTCACCAACGCCCTGTACAACTGCAAAATAACTTCCACACCCAGTGTCCTGACAGATGAAGGCCAGTGTGCCAAAAGCTTTCTTCACTGCGCTGTCAACTTTTGACCCCACTTTCAAAGAACCGTGCACCTGAACTCAAATTCTCCCTGTTCACTGCATTCCTTAAGAACGCAACATTTGCCATAGAACTCCCACCCTAATGTGACTTTGCAAAATGCAATACCTCACACTTATCTATATTATCTATATTAATTTTTATTTTGAATTTCTCAGCCAACTTCCCCAGTTGATCCATATCCTGCTGCAATTTCTGATAACTTTTTTCACTGTTCATGATACTGTGTATTTTCGTGTATTATGCAAACTTACTAATCATGTCTTGGACATTCCCACCCAAATAATTCAAAAAACATCGGCTAATTAAGTCCCTTGACCAGGCGAATACGGGAAGTGAGAGAAAAAATTGCTGCGACACTGGTAATGATCTTTGTGTTCTCACTGTCGACTGGAGTAGTGACAGATGATTGGAGGGAGGCGACTGTTATTCCCTTGTTCAGAAAAGGGACATAAAAAGATGTTCCTGGGAACTGCAGACAGTCAATCTAATGTCGTTGATGAGCAAATTATTGGAGAGGACTTTGAGAGAAAGAACGACTTGGAAAATGGTAGATGATTACAGATATTCAACATGGATTTGTGAAAGGTAGTTCACAGCTCACACACATTGTTGAATTCTTTGAGGACATGATGCAACACATTGATGAAGCTAGAGCAGTGGATTTGGTGTAAATGGATTTTCTCGAGGCGTTTCAAAAGGCTTCCCACGTTTGGGTCATTTACAAACTATGGAGCCGTGGCACACGGAAATCTGGCTGTGTGGATATAGAATTGGTTGACGCATAGAAGACAGTGGGTGTTAGTCGATGGAAAAAAAGATTCAGCCTGGAGCTTGTTGATTGGTAATATTCCACAGAGATCGCTTTTGAGATCTCTGTTCTTTGTGCGTTTTATAAATATCTTTGATGAGGACGTGGATGGGTGAATTATAAATTTTACCAATGACGTGACGTTTGATGGAGATTTGTAATGTGTAGAGTTGGAGGTTGTAACGGGACATTAACAGGATGCAGAACTTGTCAGACAAGTGGCAGATATACTTCAATCTTGAAATGTGTGAAATGATTCATTTTGGAAGGTCGAATGTGAATACAGGATACAGGGTTAAAGGCAGGATTCTTGACATCGTCGTTCTGGACTAGGTCAGACTATTCAAAATATTTTCACGCAGGGAGCTTCGTCTAGACCTTTGCAATTTGTTCCTTCGGTGAAAGTTAACCTGAGTAAATAAGCGTTTTTAAACATAAAAACAAACATAAAATGACACACTGAGAAACAAAGAACAGAATAAAAAAGACCAACAGAACCTCGTCTATCCAAACTTGATTCCTTTCTACTGTTTGGAATATATGCAACAGTCCCAATAAACAATCCTACCTTAAAATCCTTTTTAAATTTAACAAATGCTTACACGCTGAAGATAGAAGGGCAGGAGCAGACAGAGAGCACGTCCACACAGATGAACTCCAAACTTGTTCTGAACTGAACTGCACAACTACAGAACTGACCACTCACCTTCCATTATACAGATATTTCTAAAACATGACCACTTTGGCCTGAAGTCTCATGTGTTTATATAAAAACAAAAAGGCATCCCTTTAATCTCTGTACCAAACCAGACTAATCGGAACTGAAAAAAATATTTGCGAACTTTCTGAAAAAAACAAACTTGTTCATAGTATACTTGAGGAAACAAAATATTTTTTAGGAGAATGTAACCAGATTTGGGAAACCTCCCATACCCCCCCCCCTTAAAAAAAGAACCATCAATGCCAAAAGGTGTCTTCATATTTAAAATCCTTCCAAATTCCAATTAGTTGTCAAAACACACGAATCTTAAAGTCTCTTGCTCCACCGTTGAATACTTCTGTTGATGATAGTTCAGCTTCTTGGAAAATTGTTCGTTTTCTATACCCTCGTCATCCACCTGCACGAGAACCGCAACAACATCCACATCACTGGCATCGACAGTCACATTGACAGGCTTCCTGCAATCCAGTATGGCTAATACGGTGGCAGTGGTTAACTCAGTTTGTAGTCTGTCAAACGTCTTTTGGTATTCCCTGACTGCTGAAACGTCTTGCCTTTTTTCTAACAATTCGGTGAGTGGAGCAGCCACACTGCTAAAATTTGGCACACGTTTTCAGTAAATTCCGCTCGATTCCAAGGAACTAGAATATGGCTTATTGCATTGACCGTGTGGGAAATTTCTGAATTACATTCGTCATCGCATCCCGTGAGGCCATTTGTCTATGTTCAAAATAATGGCCCAGGAAAGTGTATTGGGCATTGGCAAAGTCAGTCTTAGCTAGATTTTCCACCAAGCTTGCCTTCGGAAGTCTGTCGAACAATTTCGAGAACTGCTGTAAATGTTCCTTCTGTGACTGACTAAAAGTCCCACGTCATCAATATACACCACACAGTTAGATAATCCGAAAACGACCTTTCTTTTCTCAGTCACTGAGACGTGGCTGGAAAGCTTTTCATACGAAATGGCATACCTTTGAAGAGATATTGTCCGTTTGGCGTTATGAAAGCCGAAATCCCCTTAGCTCTTCCTCACAGAACTAATTGACAGTCGCCTTTGCGGAAGTTCAACTTAGAAACGTAAAGTGTTTGGCGAACGTTTTCGACACAGTCCTCCAACTGTAGAATGAGATACGCATCAGTCTTTGTAACGGCGTTGCATTTTCAATAGTCCACACATACCCATTGGGTTCCATTACTGATTTCGATTATGTGATCTTGCAGCATGTGTTGTATCTCCTTCAGAACCTATGCCAACTTTTGAGGGTTATGTCCATACGAATTTTGCGTAATAGGAAAATCATCACCTTTAAATCATGCATAGTTGGATCAGCACCTCCCAGTGTATTTCTGCATATCTCCCCATTTGATAGCAATAACTATTTCAGTTCATTTCTATTTTCCTGTGGAAAGTAACTCAACAATTTGACGAAATTTTGGCAATGTCGTCATTGCGAATTTGATTAAATGAATGTCCAAATAGGAATCGTCTCCACTTGGTTCTTCTTTCCTGCCCTGTCAAAATAACTTTGAGAATATACACAACGCATTCTGTGGCATTTTTCCCATCTAGAGGCCTTTTCAAGTTGTTCACCTCAATAAATTTCTTCTCGATTTCATAAGGTCCACTCAACCTTAATTTTTAAGGGTGGAAATAGCACCAATAACTTATCCCCAATTGTAAGATTGCGCATTTATGGTTTCGCACCCGTTCCTGTTCCATTTAATGCTCTAATAATTTTAAATGTTGTCTAGCCAACTCTCCAGTTTTATTTCATCGTTCTCTAAAACTTGACATAAAGTCAAAATGGATGGTCTCTGAATTCTGACTCATAATTTCACTTCAACCATTTTTGACTGGTCTCTTACTGCATGCACAAAAAAAAAATCAAATGACTGAATTTGGTCAATATCTAACATGCATCTCTCATCGCAAAAAATACATAATGAAGCTGCCTTATCCCATTATTCTGGATAATCCTGACCAATAGCGGGCAACATGATCTTTCCTGATTGATGCCACCTGTCCAGCGCTCCCTGCGATACTAGATGGTACACAGTAGATTTGAACTGCTTTATTCCCAATTTAGCGATGACATTCTTGGATAGTTTGGATGCGACTTTTGATACTTGATGTAACTGGATCTCCTTTGTTGACAGTATCTCGTAAAAAAATAATTAATTCTACTGCAGCACTTTCAGCTGTGATGTTACGTCATGGGAATGCCTCTGGAAATCTAGTCGACACGTCCATTTTATTAATAAATACTTATTCCCACTTTCTGGTTGATGTAGTGGGCCTACACAATCTATCAAAACTCTTCTGATAGGTTTCTCAAATGCTGAAATAGGTATTAAATGTGCAGATTTATTACTGCCTGTGGTTTTCCGATTGGCTAATATATGTGAAATGTCTGGGAAGGTTCAACGACACCCTTGTGTAGTCCAGGCCAATAAAAAATATCTTTGTATTTTCGCAAGTGCTTTCTTTAGCCCTAGGTTAACTCCAAGTCGTAGTTGATGCATCACTCGCACCACCGCCTTCTGTACCCTAATGGCCAAACAACTTGATGAATCTCTGCTCATTTCTCATCTGCTTGAATGTGTGATGTTTTCCATTTCGTTATAAGGCATCAGTTGTTAAGTAACAATACAAAGAGATGCTTTCACTTTTCTTGTCTGTAGATGTTTTCTGTGACAACTGTTACAACATCTCATCTTTCTGCTGTAACTAAATTAGCCTAGCAGAGTCAACGTTACTGCATGCTTACCTATTTGCACCCGTTCTGTCCCTCTTTGCTGATCAAAAACCTCTTGGATATCGCTATTTCATCCTATTTATCATAGACTTATCCCTGATTTCGTCTGTTTCAGCTTGTGCTTTTGTGATCTTGTGACCACACAATCAGGGAAACATTCTGGATAAACATACTTCATGTGTTCACTTGACTGCTTCTCCACTGGCTTTTCAATCACGCCTACCGCTGAATCACCTCTATCATTAGCAAGCACAAATTGTATTCGTGGAGCTGAGTATTTGTCCAGTCAGCCTACCACAAATTCTCCACTCTTCTCTGCAGTCGCTAACCTCACTTCTTGTCTCACCATAAATTCCTGTTGCCAGTACCTTTTCTGGCAATTGTCCCTCTGGAGTACATATTTCCTCATCTTTCAGCATTACAGACTGAGATAATCCTGTGTCTGTTAATATTGTAACCCATTTCCCTGCTACTTCTGGCCTATTTGAATAAACGTTCCCCTTTCATGTATTCTTTTAAGCAAATCCAGCACTTTCTCCCTGACCAACCTCTGATCATCTCGTAGACACGAAGAAAGTTGTTTAACTTGCATTGTGTTTTTGTTAATTGTGCAAAAAAACTTCAAGGCCTGGCCGTTTTCCTACATCTGGCTTTCTCCTTGCTCACGAACACTGTGATTTCCTGTGCCCCACCTTATTACAATAAAAACACCCCATTTTGAACTTCTTTGCTCCCCTCAAGGTTTTTCTTTACCGTATGGTCGTTTAATATTCTGATGTTCACTGAGATCTGCCTTTCACTTTCCACGTCAGAATTTCTCTTTCCCAGAATTCCAATCCCTCATGCACTGTATTTAATTCTGGAAGCCAAACCGAGTTTAAGGATCCTGCTCATAATCATCGGAGAATTCACCTGCTAAAATTGTCACTTTTAACTCTCAGCTCTTCCACGAGTTTGCACTACTTCAGGCAGTGAATTTGAATTCCTCCAAAATAATTACCTCCCTGAGGGCATCGTAGGTTTGCTCTCTCTTTAAAGCTCTTATCCGCTACCGAAATTACTGTATGTGATCCTTACAAACGCAATATTGTTTTGACCTGTCTGCAGGCTTCTCGTAATAGTTCATGTGGACTGCACATGGTCTTTTTTCACCTCCTCATGCTCCCCAGGTACCTCCTCTGATAAGGATGCGAAAAACTCACGAGCCCTATCTCCAAGTTTGGTTTGTATCAACAAATCCCACATTGCCACTGGCTAATGCATCTGATTAGCCACCTTTTCAAATGCGAGGAAAGAGGCTTCCTCATCTTTCTAATCAAATTTTGGAAATGATTGAATATAACCGTTCACAAACAGTTTCTCACTCGGTTTCTGAAAACCAGGGATTTGCTCATCCTCACTCTCTTGCTTGTGAATCATACCCTAAGTCTTTATCTCCAGCCTCTTCAGCTGACTTTCCCTTTGAAGTGTCAGTATTGAAGTTCAATTTTTTTTCTTTTCCTTTCCCCACTCTTTCTTTACTCCCTGTCTTCTGCTGCTCTCCCTTCTTCTCTCTGTTCCGTCGTTCTCTCTTCTTTCACTCTCTTCTGCTTTTAATCGTAACTCAATCTGTTTCATTTCTTGTGTGCTTTTATTATCTCTCGTCTATAACTCAAACTTCTTCATTTGCAATTGAATACCCGCTGCCTGTATAGTTTCTGATGGTTTCTCTCGCAATTTTAAATGCGAAACTACTGTTGTAATTATCTCTACTTTCCTCACATAAGCAGGCAGTTCCAATTCCAGCTTGTCTGCTAATTGTTGCAACTTGGTTTTTTTCATCTTTTGCAAAATCTCCAAAGTCACGGCATCCAAATACATAAAGCTTTTGGCGACTGAAAGAATCATTACTATCCCAAACGCTGTCCACCCAAGAAAAGAAAAATCCGAACTATAGACACTGGCAATTACTACTCACTGTAGAAAATCTTGCAAAGAGCCCTCCGAACTGTTATGAAATCAATTAGACCAGTCAAACCATTCTTAAGCAGCCAGCCCAGACCACAACTTTGCAATTAGATTCGATACTTGTACAGTGAAAATAAGCAGAGTAAGATACCTAGGTTGACTGCCTGGTTGTAAAACAGACACAATGTATTCACAAATTTACACAATGAAGCAGAAGGAAGAGAAAAACGATCGCTGACGGAACTCAGCGAATCCAAACATTAATTATGCTGTTCCAAATATATGCAATAGTCCCAATAAGCAAAGCCCCCTAAATATCTGTTTAAATGGAACAAATGCTTACAGTTTGAAGTTAGAAGTGCTGAAAGAGAGAGAGAGAGAGAGAGCCTATCTACACAGCTGAACTCCTAACTAGTTCTGGACCGAACTGCTCAGTTAGAAAGTTGATGAACCGCCTTTCATTTTCGAGGTCACTTCTAAAACATGACCACTTTGGTCTTATGTCTTCTTTGTTTACATACAAATGAATGTCTCTCAATACCCTTCAATATCTGTACCATGCCAGACGAATCTGAACTGGGAGATGTTTACGAAACCTCTGATTAAAAAATCAACACAATATCCTTGATAAACGATACAGTTTTCAGTAAACATGTCCAACTTTGTGACAGTCTGGATAAATAGAGAGATCTTATAGTCCATGTCCATCAATTCCTCAAATTTATCATTCCAGTTAATAAAGTTGTTATTATTTCGTATTGTTTCTTGACTTCCATTTCCTGGTATAATAGGTTTAAGAACTGCTGTGCTATTTTACAGTTCTATAGCACTCTGCTTCGAGTGCACTTGGCGTATTGTCTGCAGTTCCATTAGACTCATTACACGAAGTATGTGTACCTTTTAGAGTGGGCGCAGAGTGGATTTACAAGGATACTGGCTGGACTGGAGGGAATGTCTTATGAAGTAAGGTTGGGCAAATTACGACTGTTCTCATTGCAGCGAAGAAGAATGAATTGTGATGTTATCGAGATATCCAAAACGATGAGAGGCATAGATGGACTATGATTTGGAGATGTTGTTGACGGACTGGGGAGTACAAAGTTAAAGTCACGCAACACAAGGTTATAGGCCAACAGGTGTAATTGGAAACACGAGCTTTCGGAGCGCTGCTCCATTTTCAGACTAGATTGCCAAAGACTTCTTCCCAGCGTGGAAATGGCAATTGCAAGGGGGTATAATTTTAATGTGAATGGAGGTAGATTTAAGAGAGATGTCAGAGTTTGGTTGTTTACACAGAGAGTGGCGGGTCCGTGGAATGCACTGCCTGCGGTGGCAATAGAGCCAAATACATTCGGGACTTTAAAGCGACTCTTGGAACGCACATGGAAGAAGGTGCAATGAAGCTGGTGTACAGTAGGATAAAAGATCGGCACAACATCGAGGGATGAAGGGCTTGTACTGTGCTCTACTTCTCTATGTCCTAATCCTGTACAGCACATTCGAGGGGCTGAATAAGAACGAGGAACATCAGTCGGAAAATAGTCCGCTTCAAGTCTGCTACGACATTGAATATGATCACGTCTGATTTCATTCCGGCCTTATTTGCATTTCCCTGCTCGCTCTCCATTACCCTTCACTTACTCAATTTCCCAGAACCCACTGCACTCTGGACATTTACACAGATTCACAACTCTTTTAGAGAATTAAGATCTCGTTACACCTGTATTAAAACTGCTCGACGTTATCCTAAAATCATGACCTCTTGCTCTCGATTGACTCACGCGACGGAATTTCCACTCCACATCTACATTTTCATTCACTTTTGTCATCTCACATCTTTTATTGAGATCCCCGCTCATTCTTCTAAATTCCAGAGAATGTTGGCCTGAAATGCTCAATATCTCTTCATACAACAATCTCTTCATCTTTGGAAGCAATCTGGTTGCTTCTGAACTGTGTGTAACGGAGCCAAATTCCTTCTCACGTCAGGCTCCCAGAACTGCATATAGTGTACATTTGCCGTCTCACGAATGTCTTGCACAGTTGCAGCAACACTGTTTTACGTTTACACTCTTTCCCTTCAGATATAAACTCTTAAATTGCATTTGCCTTTCTCTTTACCTGCTGGACTGCATGTCAGCTTTCTGTGATATGTACGAGTTGACGCATATAGTGTGCACTTAAGCAGTTTTAGAAAATAACGTATCTTCATATTCCTCTGACCAAAATAGAAAAAAAATGAACTCATCTGCTAATTATTAGTCCATTCACAATATCCATTTATAAAACTTTCGTTGCAAATTTCTGACATATTATCTGCAATGCACTTTTACACCGATGTACTTGCAAATGAAAATGAAGGTATGGTATTTCGTAAACCCAAATCAAAGTTATAATACAGATTTTAAACAATTGGGGCCAGAGAACCGACATTTATAGCACCCCAAATATTGCCCACAACGAAACGACTAATCTATTCTGTCCATGGTAGTCATGATTTGGAGACGCTGGTGTTGGACTGGGTTGTGCAAGCTTAAAAAAACACACATTAGTTAGAGCACTACAGATTTATTTTGAAGCACTAGCTTTCGGAGTACTTGCAGAATTATATTTAACTTCGCTGAAAAACTGAATGAATCCATGTAAGATTCTGTGAATCACTTTTCTGGATTAGAATCAGTATGATCATTATGACATTGTCAGCCTTAGGAGGAGTAAACGCCTTCAATACCTTACCTGGGCCGACATGACACCAATTGTTAAATTGCACGTGACAATCTAACATTAAATAAAAATGTCTTGTGATTTACATATGAAAGACCTTAAAGCAACATGGTCATTGTAAAAGACTTAACAAACAATCTGTGTATTTTCCAATATATAATATCAGTTACAACCCACTGTGGACTTCTGCTATAAATTATATGTCTTACAATCTAATTCCCCACAATCACCTGACGAAGGACTAACGCCCTGAAAGCAATTCTTCTGAATAAATTTGGTGGACCATAATCTGTTGTTGGGTATTTCTTTTCACGAGTTTTCTTAAAGAAGGGCTCATGCCCGAAACGTCGATTCTCCTGTTCCTTGGATGCTGCCTGACCTGCTGCACTTTTCCGGCAACACATTTTCAGCTTTATGTTCACTATTCCGTCGATGCATTATTGTTTGTTTCCCCAAAACTGGACAAAGCTCATGAATTACTTGCAAAGCCACGTGCGCTTATCTGACGTATCAATCTTTTCTTGCGGCATTTTATTAAATTCCTTCTGTAAATCCAGATATTTTACAACTCCAGGATCTCCATTATCCACGCTGTTTGTCGGAATCTGATGATTTGTAGTTTGATGTTGCAAATAACTCGTAATGCATTCCTTGATAATGAAATACAACATTTTTTTCTTAAAATACTCATCGTTTGTACACTACATTTAAATCCCCAGTGAAGATGATCGTCCTAAGTTCTTTCCTCTCCGTAATCTTTATATTTTCTTTCAATTTCCATGTGACGGGCACAAGCTGTAAATAGGCTGCTCCAATTTGGTTTAATCCGGTCATGTCTTACCGGTTTATAAAATTGATAGTATGAATGTCTTCCTGAGATTTTACATTCAGCAGAAGGAAGAGCGGGAAAGACGACCACGGGGCTGCCGGCGAGGTGAATCATTGATTTAAAAACTTGCTTCGAGGCCCAGACGCTCTATTTTGTTTTTGGTAGCAGGAAAAATGGGAACAACGACGACCGAGCTGCAGGGAAGCTAAATCACTGATTTAAAACGTTTCTCGTGAATAAGCGGAGCACGCACTGAGCTGGAGATGGCTGAGTAAGTGAGATAACATATTTGGGAAGGTAATTGATTTCGTATTATTCTTTATTTTTGAGATGTCTGGAAACTTGGATATGTGGGAATGAAGGTGATGGCAATTGATTGTTCCTCCTGCAGAATGTGGGGGGAAGGGTGACCTGCTTCAATTCTTGCTAACTTCATCAGCGGTAAGAGCACTCAACTCGATGACATTGAAAACCGCGTTAAGGAACTGGAGCTGGAACTGGATGAACAATGGATCATTGCGGAGAGGGAGGGGGATGTTGAGAGAAATTACAGGGAGGTAATCACACCTCATGGAATAGAAGCAGGCGGACGGGTCACATTCAGGTGACGGAAAGGGAACTTGCAGTCAGTGCAGGGATCACCCGAGGCCGTTGCACTCAACAACATGTATACCTTTATGGACACTGTTGTGAGATCGACTTACCAGGAATAATCCATGGGGTATCGGTGTCTGGAACTGAGTCCCTATTGCTCAGAAGAAAAAGGGGACTCTGGTGATCGTAACAACAAATCGCTAAGTTTACTTTAGCCATGTAAAGTGATTGTTATACTCCAGGGTAAAAGTTATAGATCGGGGCAAGACAATTACAATCCAATAAGGCAAGATTTCGATGCATACGATTGGGGCAGAAACAGCAGGGGATGGGCACAAATTGAATTCTGGGACTTAATCGGAACAGCTACTTGGTATCCTTGATAAGTATGTACTGGTCCGGCAGGGAGGAAGTAGTTGAGCGAAGGAGTAGTTGAATCTCTTGTCAAGAGACAGAAAAGGCTTAGGTTGGAATGAGAAGAGAAGGCTAAGATAAGGTGCTTTGCGACTTAGAAGTGAGCTGGAAAGATCCAAAGAAAGAGCTGAGAAGAGCCACGAGGGGACATGAGCAGTAGTTTTCAGAAAGAATCAAGGAAAACCCGAAGGCTTTCTACGGATATATCAGAGATCAAATATGACTTTCTTGAGATGAGATCGAATCAAGGGCCACCCTGGGAAGTTGTCAGTTGTGTATGAGGAGATGGCTAAGCGCGAAATTAACATTTTTTCGTCAGTATTCACACTCATACAAGACAATGTAGTCAAGCATATTACTGAGATACAGGCGACTGGACTCGACGAGATTGAGGTTCACAAGGAGACGGTTTTAGCAGTTCTGGAAAGTCTGAAAATATATTGGACTGGATGGGATTTATCCTAGGATTATCTGGGCAGCCAGGGAGGAGAATGCAGTGCCTTTGGCTTTGATCCTTCTATTGTCATTGTCTAAAGGAATAGTGTCAGAAGACTAGAAGATAGCAAATGTTGCCCCTTTAAATTTATTTTTCAAGAGGAATGCATACTTAAAAAATACAGTCCACAGATTCCTCAAGAACAAACCACGACAAATATATCAAACACAGCCAGAAACTCTAATCACCTTACCATACATCAAATATGGTTCAGAAATGACAGCCAGACGACTGAGACCCCTCGGAGACGGCTTTGCGCATGAACCCATCCACACTCGCAAAGAAAAACTTTCAAACTTTTTGGACCCAGTTCAACCCATGGACAAAACCAATGTCGTCTACAAACTTCCATGAAAGGACTGCACGAACACTATGTAGGACAAACAGTAAGAAAGTTAGCCACCAGGATACACGACCACCAGCTAGCCATAAAAAAGGACCCTCTCTCCCTACACACGGATGAAAACAAACACAATTTCGACTGGGAAAACACGTCTATGCTGGGGCAGGCTAAGCAAAGACATGCCAGAGGAATCCTAGAGGCCTGGCACTCCAACCACAAGGCCATAAACAAACGCATAGATCTGGATACCATCTCTCAACCCCGTAGAAAACGAACAGGAAATGACATCACCACAAACCCCAGGTACCCCATCCAGGACAAACATATAAATAGAAAGCAGGAGACAACAGAATCGCTTCACTTGGAGGTCGACACTGATGATGCTACCTCGCAAGGTAATGTAACGTCTGGATATCAACCTACAGCTCAGCGAGCAAACCTACACCGTAAACCTCAACCTGAGCAGAAACCGTCACAAACCTTGTCATAATAATACTTGATAAGAAGTAAAAAATAAGCCAGTGTGTTATCTCAACGTCAAGATAGGTATCGCTGGATACCTCTTTTAATTCTGCCATTTATCTTTCCCGAGCTTGTATCGTTCATATTCCACAGAATCTGTTAAGGTGGAGCTCAGAAATAGTAAGTAGAAGTAAATATTAATGGTAATTGTATGTCCATTTCAAAGCTGCAGTACAAGTAGTGGGCATCTTATACAACAGGAAATTAGTTATGTATGGTTGTGGGCTCAGGAGTAATTATAGACGACATAAATTCGATCTAAATCGCGTTAGCACAAGAGTACTAATACTGTCAAAAATGGATTTAATAGTGTGTATGAAATAGTTTCCTTAAACAGTATATTGAAAACCGAGCTGGAAATTGGCCGACTTTTGCATTGGTAATGTGTGATCTGAACAAATAATTAAAAATCTTTCTGCAAAGGAGTTTCTGGGAACATTGATTACAATGTATTGAACATTAACTGGCACTTGGTCACAGTTGTTTTTGTTCGAAAATAAGGTTAAAATCCTGAGCCATGCACGCCACGACTATATCAAGCGCAAGGTGGCATCAGTGAATTGGAGAAGTTTAAGAAATAATAGTTAATGGAATTCAGGCAATGTCTGTTTATTTGTAACAGGTGTGCAATGTACAGACATTCCTTAAAGATGAAAAAAGCAAAAAGGAAAGCGGACTCAGAAATGGTCAACAAAAGAAGCTAAAAATTGCGTTAGATCAAAAGTAAAGGTTCAGCAAAATACTACTTATTGGAATAAGACAGGGGATTCAGAGAAATTTAGAACGAAACGAAGGACGATCAACATTCTGACAAGGAAATGGAAAAGAAACTTGAATGCAAACTAAGAAAAGACATAAAGGACCATGAAAATCTTCTATCAATGTTTGAAAGCAAAATAAAACAATGTCAAGTGTGTGAAACAGTGGGTGAACATCCGAAAAGGATGATTTATTATGGAGAACATAGAAATTACACGGAAAGTAGAACGTGTCTTGGTGTCTGCCTTCATTGCAGATCATCGAGAAAATCTCCCAGAAATACCAACTGAACAATGGAATTAAGTGGTCAAAAAGAAATCATTCGTATCAGTAACATGGCAGTATTTGAGAACATAGCTGGATTGAGAATTGATGGGTCACGTGTACTTCATAACAGAACTTTGGAGAAAGAATCAGTCGGTATATTTACTGCATTTGTAATTATTGTGTTATTTCCTCATATATTCTGCAAATATAGGTAGACATACAGGACAACTGGGAGGTTTGATGTCAATCCAATTAGTTAAACAGGGTAGAATAGGGAGCGTGAAAAACAAATTAGTCACCTTATCATCAAGAGTATTTTGGAATCTATTTTTCGGGTGTCTTTTTGGATATTGAGCAAATAATAGCAGCATAGGAGGAAATTACGAAGCATATATGAAAGGGAAAATATAATCGACTTTTCTTTAATTGGTTGAATATCTTTCTGATGGATAGCGACAATGGAGAAGCAGTGGATGTAATATAACCCGATATTCGGTAGTATATTTTAATACTACGCACAATGAGTTTGTGAATATATTTGAAGTGAGAGGGATTGGGACGAACATATGCAAGTGCAAAGGTAAAATAAAGGATGGCTTTCATTTAATGAAAATTGGAAGAGATTCTGCATCAGTTACATATAGTGTTGTAGAAACTGTAACTGGAGTATGATCTCCACTTTTCGTCTCCATATCCAAGGAAACGTATAATGACCACAGAGGGCATGAAACTGACATTATCTGGATTAATCCCTAACATGGCAAGATTGTCTGGTAAGGAATTTTAACTTCTGTTTTCGAGAGATTCAAAAAAGTGAGAATTGATCACAGTGAAACTTAGAAAATTCACACAGCAAAATTGACTAAAATGGGAGTATGGACAGACAAAAAGTCTCCTCTCCATCCTTACACTTCCACCCCCACTTGCATGTACCTATCTTCTCTCAGCCCCACCCCTTCTCATTTGTTTCTCAGCCCCCTTGACACCCGTGCCTCATTCAGGATGAAGGGTTTATGCCTTTAACGTAGACTGTCCTGCTCCTCGGAATCTGCCTGACAGGCTGTGCTATTCCAGCCCGACCAATATCGAATCAGGTAATAAGTGACTTGATGAAAAAGCACAGCAGGGCAGGCAGCAACCGAGGAGCAGGATCGTTGACGTTTTCGGATAAGACATTCATCAGCACTCTCTTGATTCTTGGACATTCGTGATGCTGAGCTTATGCTTTAAAATATCACCTCTCCTGCTCCTTGGATGTTGACTGAACTGCTGTGCTTTTCCAGCGCCACACGTTCCGACTCCAGTCTCCAGAATCTGCAGTTCCGACTTTTTCGGAGCATGGACAGGCAAGAAGATGAAGAATCCCAAGAAATTTTACAAGTCCTTCAATGTGAACAAAATTACCAGCGCACAAATATAGTTGACAAGGTACCAACGCTCTCTGCTAGATACGAGAGAAAATCAACTGACTAAAAATTAGCACTTCATTTTTTTTTAACTTGGAGAAGGAGAATGCAGGCACACAATTTCAGTACATGAACTGTGAACAGATTGATCAGATTGGTAAAAGATGAGAGCAGGCATTGGTTTTTTTCTGGATTCTTATTCAACAAATACCCAGTCAGGATGAGTTGCATCCAGGCAGAGAAAAGGGCCTGATCCAAACTTCTAAGTTGAATATGGCAACAGAGGGAGTGTCAGATGACTGAAGAACAGACGATCTGATTCCACTTTACAGAGAAAACTCGAAGGGAAAGACCTGGGAATGATGGACAAATGAGTCTCACATCATTGAAAGGGAAACAATTGCAGGAAAGAAGCAAGAAGCAATTCAATTGCTATTTCGAGAGGCAAGGTTTGGTCATGGGGAGTAAGTATGACTTTATCATAGGATAATTATGCCTGGTTAATTTGGTTGCATTTTTTTAGAGTATGCCGATGGGATTTTTCAGCAAAGGCTTTGACAACGTCCTGCATGGGAAGCTGATACAAAATAATATTTCATGGTATCAATGGATCGTGGTGAAAATGCATTCGAAATAGTCTCAGAACTGGTCGAAGTCCGCTTGTGTGCCAGGAATCCGAATCAGGAACGCCAATGCTGGACTCGACTCCTCTCAGCGAGTGAAGCAGATTATTTCATGGAATGAAGTTTCCTGCCGAACGAGTCACATGACCCTGCATCTGGAAGAGGCATGGTCGACCAAATGTTAGTTGCAGTGATGTCCAAAGTTCAGGCAGACGAGGTGCTCCGACCATATGAAAGCTGTCGTCTTGCAAGTGGGCTAGGAAACAAGCATACTCTGCCCCTCCGATCATCCACAAAGGTTATTGGAACCCATGGATTCTCCCCATTCACATACAGTTGAAGAATCCTTGAGATGAAATGGGCATGGTGGATGTGGCATACTCAAAAACTCGACTGCTTGATGTCGTGGATCTTTTTTTTCGGAGATGCTCCAGGTACAATGTGAGGCTGTGAGGCAGGAGTCAGACCTGCCCAGGACAGTCTACAAGGAATTGAACAAGTCTGCATTTGGACCCTGAGAGAGGGCGAGATGTAATGTTTGGAACAAGATGAGCCGGCTGGACGACATAGATTTTGATTTCCCGATTGGGGTTGATAACCTGGTCCAAACAGAGACTCCAGATTGACAGATATAAACAGGAGTGACAGAGCGTCTGCTCACTCTGAGACCTGTCTGCGAAATAGCCAGACCATGGGCAAGTACTATGCATGTATAAATGGAAAGTGACTTGACGAAGGGATACCAGCCTCTGTGAAAATATTTTAATAGTGATCGGCATATGGGAAGATAATATAAGTAATTCAACTTATCAGCAAAATGGTAATGGGAGGAGTTTCTTTTTGAACTGCCTATAACAAAAGGGACAAGACGTTTACGTGACAAAATCATAAGAATAAAGGTAAACCAGCCCGCAGCAACTAATACAGCTTTTTTTGCGAATTGAGTGTCGGCATTGGCTGTAATATCCCAGACCTGCCTCAATTTGAGGAGTGATTTGAAGACGCACGTTTTGGATTTGGGTTTACAAAGTAAAAACTCAAACAACACTGGTTTATTGTCCAACAGGTTTATTCGGATTCCATGAGTTATCAGGAAAATTGGAAAGCCTCTGAGAAGGGAAAAACTGAATTCAGGAACCTTAAGAATAGTTCGCCAAGCATCTATTTTTGGGATGTATTCAAATGAATTAAGAAGGAAAGCATTGCAGGTCAACTAAGAGTCAACATTGTTTTGTGAAAGGGAACTCATATTTTGTCACGTAAATTAAGCAAAATAATGGGTTCCCTGAGACGCAGACATGATAAAGAAGAATAGGCAGATAGTATATTTGTGTTTATCTTCTCAGAGGATTTCGTTAAGGCAGTGCGAAATAGGAGAATTTGCAAAAGACAGGAGCTCATAAAATGGTGGATAATATTTTTGGCATGGAAAAATAATTAAACAACACAGAGTGGAGAGTCATCTGGGACGGAATGCTAGCTCATTAGTTAGCACTACTGCCTCACAGCGCAGCGACTCAGCTTTGATTCAAGGCTCAGGCGATTGTCTGCTTGGAGTTCACTTATTTTTCCCGTGCCTGCATGGATTTTCTCCGGGCAAGCCGGTTTCATCCCACAGTCCAATGATGTGCATGCATGATGCATTAGTTACGGGAAATAGGGTTACAGGAATTGGATGGTGGAGGGGGGATGAGTCTGGCATACTCTTCCCAGTTAGTTGTGGAACAGATGGGCAGAATCACATTCTTCTACAGTGCTAGGATTCTATAAGTGTTGATTAATGAAAATCCATCCGTATATAAAAAAATATATCTTACTAGAAGATGACACACATCATTCCGACAGCATCAGTTACCTATGTAATCTATGCTGATGTGTTGAAAGGGATAGCTGAACGAATATTGTACTAAAGTTTGCGAATGACACAAACATTGATGAGAGGGCCTGTCACAATAAAGATGTAAATAGTCTGCAAGGGGATAGAGGTAAGTTCAGTGAAGTCAAGAACTTTGGCCGGAAGAGCCAAAAGGTAGATTTAAATGGCGAGAGATTCCCAAAATTAGTGCACTGCAAAGGGTTTGAAACATAAAACCAGCACCTCAGTGCAGAAAGAAAGAAGATTGATTCATTAAGCAGATTCCTGTGTTGACCTACCAAGAACGTAAATAGCTTGGCGTTTATTCATTGCAGATAAAACAAGAAGTCTTTCTACATCTCGGCAGAGATTCGAACTGGGGGACAAAGATACAGAATAATGTACTCTCAGTGAAGGCACAAATGGAAAGAAATATCTTCTCACAGAAGGTAGTACATGACTGGAATTCACAGAGCTGTGGAGGCTCGACCACTGGAAAAATTTATAGTTGGGTTGGATGATTTATTGGGTGGAGGGATGCAAGAAGTGTGGAGGGGTGCGAGGCGTTGGCACGAAAATGGACTTGAGTCATGAAGTAGATACCCATGTCATTATTGAATGACGGGGCACAGTTAAAGGTCAGAGTTGATAAAAGAGGACAAAGCACAACAAGTCAGCAGCGTCAGAGGAGCACGAGAGTCGAGTTTTTGGCACAACCATTCAGCAAGACTGGGGGAGGGAAAAGGGCTGAGAAAAAAATAATAGGAGCCGTTCTGTGGAAAGGTCAATGGAAATTAATAAGTGGATGCAGGTATGAGGTCATTGGAAATGGTGAAGCGGAGAGGCGGGAAAGACACTTTAGGTCAGGCCAAAGAGTCAGGAGAGGCAGGTCTTGAGCTGGGGTAGCGGGTTCCGAGATTTGTAAAGTCGTGAATAATATGTTGAGTTCATAAGGCTGTAATACCGATGTGAAAGACGAGGCGTTCTTCCTTCAATTTTCGTGTGGCCTTACTTTGCTGGTGGAACATGTCCAGGATGCACATATTGCAGTGGGAAGGGGAGATGAATTGGATGGCAACCATGATGTGGTTTTGATAGGAACGGGTAGACAATAGATGCTCCCTGAATTCGTTTCCGAATTTGTGATTGGTTGCTCCAAAGCAGAGGATACCACACTGGGGGTAATGGATGCAGTTAAGCAGTGGAGAGGAAGTGCAAGTTAATGTGGCCTACTCCTGTTCCGAATTATTGTGCTCTGATATTGGAAAGTAACTGTTTTTCTCTGAACCATTTAGTGCAATATTACATTCACGGAGACAGATGATTTCATTGAGTTCTCTCCAGGTGAGGTATGGGGCTTGCAGGCAGCATGAACCTAACTCTGCAGCATGACCCATATCTGGAGCAGATGCTGCAGAGTGGCGAGGCTTGCCGAGTGGCACTGGAGGGGTGAACGCAGCCACTTATTACCCTAGTATGGATTTTTAAAGAACATTATACCAATCTACAATTAACTATCAAAGTGGACTCGAGCGGATTCTGTGTCGCTGATGCGATGGACTGAATGGATCATGAGAGCATTGAACTGAGAACGTGTTATTTTTTCGGCGCTTTGACAGTATTTCACCAGCAAACAAATTGTAGATAATTGCATAGTGATCCCAGCTGCACTATTCTCCTCCTCCCCAATTATTCAAAATATATCTGTTTTCCAAAAATTAAACTAAATCTGTCTCGACATAATTTAAATATTCAGTCATTACAAGTATTTGCGAAAGAGCATTTCCACTTCAATGGATTCCCACTTTGTTCATTTAACCTCACCCCTGCTCTGTCTGAGTGTGAAGAGAGTGACTGTTTTCGTTTCTGCTCCCAATCCCCTACTGGTCACAACAAATTGTAAATATAAACACATTGTTGATATGATGAATGACATTGGCCTCAGACTGAGTCAGGTTGAATTATAGGAATAACTCAGTCAGATTTATTTACACTGAAATACTCTTCCTCAAACAAAGGTGCAAATCTGAATGATGACTGTTTTGGACCGTACAAAGACCCATCGAGGATCCATCTGATCCACTCTGCTCAAGTTCTTGTATGATATAATAAGATCACGTGTAATTCCAAGGGGAAACTGCTATATTTCCACAATGAAAGCCTCACACGCAGACGTCTGGATGTGTTCTCAGTAAAATTGGTTTCAAAGTTGATTGAAAGTACAGCTAGCGAGAACGTTTTTACGTATTGTCTTAAGCTTAAAAACGTATTCAGTTTATTACAGATATGAGGGCAATTACTTTCCTTTTTTGGAGTAAGACCATAAGACTGTGAGGCATAGGAATAGATATTAGGGCATTCAACCCATCGTGTCTGCTCCAAACTTCAGTCATGGCTGATGAGTTTCTCAACTCCATTCTTTCGCTTTCCCCCATAACTCTTGATCCTCATTAAAATCAAAACTATCTCTTTCCATCTTAAATATATTTGCTACTGTGACCTCCACAACCTTCTTTATCAATCAGTTTCAAAGAATCACCGCTTTCTGGCTGAAGTCCTATCTCCTTATTTCCGTTCTGAAAGGTCTTCTGCGTGTTTTATGGCTGCGCCCTTTGGGTTGTCTCTCCGACAGATGAAAACACCTTTCCAAAATCTACGGGGTCCAGGCCATTTAGTATTTGTTCCAATTTGATCACCCGCATATTTATAAACTCCATCCAGTATCAATCCAGAGGACTCAAATATTCCTCATATGTTAAGCCTGTCATTCCTGAGACCATTCTCATTAATCTCATCCGAACACTCTGTAAGGACAATACATTCATCCTGAGATATAAGGCCAAACATTTCGCACAATACTCCAAAGGTAGCTGGACCATAACCTTATAGATCCTCAAAGATTTATTCGTGCTTTTATATTCAATTACTCTCAAAATAACTGCCCTCATTGTATTTTCCTTCCTCACTACAACTCAACCTTCAAGTTAAATGAAGAGAACCCTCATCTAGAAATCCCAAGCAGATTTGCATTTCCTCATTTGGAAAATAGCCCATGCTTCTATTCGTAACAAAGCACAAAAAAGACACATTTTCCCGGGTTGCATTTCATCTGTCCATGCATTTTGCCCATTCTCATACACTGCTCAGATTCTTCTGCAGCATTCCTACTTCCTCAATGCTACCTGTACCTCTGACTATCTTGTCTTTTCTGCCAACTAAGCCGGAGTACCATCACTTCCTTGATCGAGGTCATTAATGTATGATAGAATGGTATAGTTGTGTTCGCAGCACTGACCAAGCGGAACAGCAATTGTCACCGGCTGCCATCGTGAGAATGTCTCTTTCATCCTCATTCTCAGTTTTCTGCCATAGAGTTAATTTTCTATCCATGGTCTTATTTTGCATCTAACAGGATGGATCCTAATGATTCTCACCAGCATCGTGGACGGCCCATTGTGAAAGGCTTTATTGAAGCCAACGTAAATAATATCCATTGGCTCTGGTTGGTCTGACCTGCTCGTTACTTCCTAAAAGAATTCTCGCAGAATTGTCAGGCATGGCCTCCCCTTGATGAAAAAATGTTCACTTTGTCTTATTTAAACATTGTTTTGGGCCTTTGGAACCCTCTTACCCAGAGGCCGTAGGAGGCAGACTATTTTTGAGTCAGATACAGAGATATTCATGAATATCAACGGGGTCAAGTATTACCGAGAACCAGAAATGTCTAATTTGATTGCTGTATGTAAACTGTGTTTATATGTATAAATATATATAAAGTTGATGTAATAAAACGTTTGGTGTGCCCATCCCCAGGCAAAATGCCTCCTGAATACATGCGTGAAGCAAATTGGAGTAAAAACACATCCGGGCGTCAGCTGCACAGAGGCAGGAAGCAGGGAGTTCTCTGACTGAAAGTTCTTGCCGTAATCAGATCAGCCGTAATCTTATTGAATGTTGAAGCATGTTTGAATTGCTGTAAGACGTCATGACGGAGTTTAATTGTACATAGTTTGAAGAAAAAAACAATTCTATTCCTTCCCCTTAGTTTTGCCTACTGGGTGACTTATTTTTAATGAGCTGGGAATTGTATAAATATGAACTGGAACTTTCGATAAATGACATCATCCAGAAAATTGTTAAATTGATGTTATCTACAATATTCTGTACTGGCAATCAAGGTAAATTCGATAACTGACATACCGTAGAACACTTCACATGTGACATAATTTGTAAACGACCGAACATCAGTTAATTGAACGAAAGATAAGATTCTGAGGGAAGGGATCCCATTCCAGGAAGAAGGACACACTGTTTCAAAGTTCCCCACATCTAGTTAAAGATGAGAATATGTTCTCCCTGCGTTGAAGTATCTTTGCGACACAGCATCGACCACAATTCGGACTAAAAAACAAAATCTTCCCATCTCCGGTTGTCTTCAAGGAACTGAAAGGTAATCCTTCAGGACGACAAACTTTTCACTCTTCGTATTAGGAACTATAGATGTGACCTGTGTCTGTTTTCCACTGATCGAGTGTATTGGAATATTCCAGAAACCTTATAGATGTGCTTCTGTGTGTTTGGGGTGGGAGTGTTTCTTGCATTTTACATTCAATTTCTGTAAATAATTAAGAAAATGCCACTATCTGTACAGTTTGAATTATATCAGTAATTCTCTGACTACAGTGACTCACTTGAAAATTTCACTGCGTCCTCAATCAAACTGGTAAAGTTATTTGAGGTTGATGTATAATGTGTTTGTTTTAATTCATTACAGTTAACGTGGTAACGATCTTCGTCCTGTTTTATAAAGACTGTGGATTGTATCCATGTGTCAGATCGTACCTCGGGGCCATGGCTGTGGCAGATCTGCTGGTTATTATCCTCGACCTGATATTGAGACATATCCCGATTATTTATCGGGAAAAATTTCGTTTCGTGTTGTCCATCCCTGTTTGTAATATCCATGCCATTCTGCTTTATGCAGCTAATGACTGTTCTGTCTGGTTCACTGTCACTTTCGCTTTTGATCGATTTGTTTCCATTTGTTGCCAGAAGCAGAAAAACAAATATTGCACTCAGAAAACGGCGGCTGTGGTTCTGGCAGCAGTGACTGTGCTGAGCTCTTTAAAAAACATTTTTTGGTATTTTGAGCTCACTGCTCGGTATTCACTGAGGAACCACCCATGGTTTTGTAAGGTAAAAAACAATGTTCTATCTTCTCATGTCTGGGTCACAATCGAGTTCATCCACCACATTATAACTCCGGCTCTCCCGTTTCTCCTGATTCTCTTGTTCCACGGTTTCATTGTCAGACTCATTTTAGTGACCAGCAAAACCTGTAGGAGGTACGGAGCTCACACCAATGGGGACACACTAATGCGAAATCGACGAAAATCCGTCATTTTACTTCTTGTGATCTCGGCCAATTTCATCCTGTTATGGTCAATGTTAATGCTGTATTCTATATGGTCCAGAATGAAACGGATTGGGTATGATTCTGTGCATCTCCCGACATTTGTGCGGCAAATGGGATTCATGCTGCAGTTCCTCAGTTGCTGTACCAACACCGCAATTTATGTCGTGACAAATACTATGTTCAGGCAGCAGCTGAAGAATGTGCTGAAATATCCCTTTACTCAAATTAATAAAGCAATCAAAATCATTCAGTAATCACTGCATTAAGCACTTTCTCATTTCAGTGCAATGTTTCAGCGATAATAATCCTGTTGCTATGCCAACGACCTCGAGGCAGTCCTGGTTTGTGGAACCTGACCCCCAGGTTACAGGTTCACACTTCCGCTTAGGGCCAGTGAGAAAAGAACCATTCCACTTCCTGTATCTCAAACTAGTCTGTAAATTTAAAAAAATCATTTGAAAATGACAAGCAGCAGAGAGAACTATATTGTTGTTTGACTTTGTGTGGAAGAAACTGAGCTGGAGAGAGACAGATCTGCCGCAAGTCCCCGACCTCAGGTAAGGGGAGGGGACCGAGAGCGAGCTCAAAAGTTTGGTTGAAGTCGCTCTGTCATTGCTTCCACCTCTAAGTCACCACTCCAGCTTGACCGCAAAATAGTGCATCGCTCTGTACTTCATCCCTCGCCGTTCATATGCCCCTTCAACTCTCATAATGTCCCTCTGAAATTACTGCACAGAGGCCCATATCCTGTCCACCAGCCAACATTGCTTCACTTGTGCAGAGTACCCGGGCCGTGCGAGCAAGCCCTAAGTCAATCCCTCAAACTGGGCGATTCTAAATGCCCTGATCGTCTGGAAATGCAAGGATTCAGTAATAGAAACATTGTGCAAGTTATATTACTTCCTTCTCCTTTGGCCAGTGAAAAACAATGCCATTTCCTTTCAGGAGAATGGCGAAAGGAACGAAAAATGAATGGTCGTGCTGAGATCATTTCAAAATACATTTGAAGGAGAAAATATAGCACTCCGTGTCCCGCAGTGACAATCTGTTCACAAATACTGAGAGAGTATTTTTGAAAAACGCATGCACTTTCTCCAAGTGCAACCTGACCCAAACGTAACCACAGAAGAGTGCCAGGTAGTCCGCCATTACGACCACCTCCATGGCCCGCTGCTTGGACTTGTTTATGGCCAGCTTGGTCAGGCGCAGGAGCTGACCCACGAGGAGATCTACTGACCTGCCCACCCCACCCACCACCCTCGTCCGTATTGGTTGCTCACAGATCAAGAGCATGGGGCTGAAGTGCAATTAAAATCATAAAGAAAGATCGTTAAGAAAACTAAAAGACGTGTGCAAACGCTCGCACCCAACATAGGCAGGGCCCATAGACTCCACAGCACCACAGAACCAAGAGTTGATTTGGGAGATATGAACCACCGCAATCTCCATTCACACAGAACTAGTGCGTGTGACAACCTCCTTCCCAGAGCCCGAGGGAAAGAGGAAGAACCCTTCATAAACACCCCTCTGCTAGGAATCTCCACCAACCGGTTGGAAATGAGCAAGCCAAGGACGTCCAGGCGGTTAATCAATGCGATTAGATGAATCGCGTGCATCATCAGTCTTTTGGGGCCCTTCGATTTGCACCTTTAAAACGGACATAAGTAAATCTCCAGAAGTGGCTCACGTTGTGAGACACAGTCGCCTGGAGGCAGCATGGGGCCATGCCGTCAATGTGAAATTCCGTCCGAGCAGGGGCATGTGCAGACCGGATTCCACCGCACACCTGAGCATCCTCCAACTCGTGCACTACGTCGAGTCTAAGCAGTGCTGTTTTAAGTCATTGAATGGCAGTGATCACCAACCGGACGTATACCGCTACCCAGCTAACTATATCCTGTAGCAGCGTCAATCCCAACCATCAACCACCCAGCACATTCCCGACATTGGTCACACTCAGCAGGACCGTATTTCCCTCTGACAGCCACTCGAACCTGCGAGTACAGAGATGCAGATTCCTGAGCAATGGCTCCTTGACAACAACCACAAACTCTGCCAGCGGTTAGACGTGATGTGATTCAACCATGTTCCAGACAGTGATCAGGTACTGGTAAAAGATAGGTAGTGTCCTGAGGGCGAACTCCCGACAGTGACTGTCGATAAACAAGAGTTGTGTGTTGTAGTTGAGTTTACACACCCAGGTGAAAAATACGTCTTCAGGGCGTTCAGCCTTCGAGGAGGTTCAATGCAAAGGTTTCACGACAAGTTCTGTAGGCAGAAAGTCACGGAGGCACACCAGCGAATGACCACCCTCCTCAAAAGGGAGACTCAGAACCTGTGATGTGACGCAGTTCGTCTTTTTTTCTGGTATCAGAAGAAGTGAAACCAATTTTCTCTGCCAGTAACAAAGCCAGGAAGAGGGAAAAAAACACCAGCTGCTGCTTCACTATGATGAGCACCAGCTGGTCAAAAACCAGCACTCGGCATAGTCCTGTCATGCGGATTAAGCATTTGCGCTGGACGGATCCAAAGAGAACATAGCCGCGAAGAGACGCGAATTTGGACCCTGACACTCTCTTGATCCGAGGCAAGGGACCTGTCGTCGGCCAGCAGCCCAAGAATATGATGACTGATGATGCACCTCTTTCTCCCAACGAGTAGATCAATGGGAAGCCACTATCCAAGTTCTGGACGAGCTGGATCCTGAATCTCACGTATGTGCCCCGGGGCCTGAAGAGCTGCAGGTCTAAGAGCGCGGTATTCCAATCTTCACAAAACTCCCGCAGGGCAGATTCCACATCAGGCTGTCTGAATTGTCACTCCAAATCGATCACATCATTCTTGAACACCTCAATACTGGATTTCTGCCTCTTTGTGGGCCCCATCGCGTTATTCTGGAAGAAAACGCATATTTAAGCCTTGCCCATGTCCAACCATTTCCTCAGCGAGGGAAGGTATCCATTCTTCCTACTCCAGATGGCCTAGAACTGATGGAAAGTGTCCCAGAGCAGTCCTCGAACAGCAAGTTATTAACGTGCCAGGACGTGTACCCGACAGGACGCCAAAATGGAAGGAATTCCACCCACACCAGGTGATAGTTCATGCATGGCATCTGCCGCATGGAGGCTGCCAGAAAGCAGGAGGTAAATGTATAGGTGGTAGATTCTGGATTCTCTGACTTCACGCCTACCAAAGGTGAAGCCGATTGAGTGAAAAAGAAGTTTCCACCAGATGGCAACCAGGTCGCAGGACTTGTCAAATTCTCCAAATCCCCTCCCCAAAGCCAAACCTGTCCAGGCACCGCCGTCTCCCTGTCATCGATGATTCAATTAAAATCTCGCCTGAGGAATGCGCATTGGCTTTCAACGATGGAAGTGAGATGAGTGGACACTTCTACATAGAAGCACGTTTGCCTCGATTCTTCCAAGGCAGCATAAGCATTCCAAAAGCTAAGCACTGCGGCCCCAGCCGAACCGGCACGTGAAGCAAATGTGCCTAGCAGAGCGTCCCAGACAACCGATGTCTCTGGCTGAAAACGTGGGACAAACAAAATAGCCACTCCAGTAAATCTGCGGCGGAGGTGACACACGGAGACTTCCCTTTCTACTCCGGGGCCAGGTGGCTTCATCTCCCGGGGTAGCGTGAGTTTCGTGCAGGCAGCACACTGCATAATTCCCGTCCTGATGAACTGAGGACGTCGGAATTTGTGGTGTGGTTCCCTGCTGCCGGTGATATTGAGGCTGGCTCTGGTAGTCTTTATTGTGTAATCAACACCAATACAATTAAAAGCATGTGCCCAAAACTCCCTCGCCTTCACCAGAAGTAAACCAAGGACATCCTGATTTGCTTTCATTGTTGTACGTCCAGCCCAGTTGCTGGCTGAGAAGCCTGAGTTGACCAGTATAGTAGCTCCAAGAAGCTTGAGAAGCCTTAGTTGACAAATATAACAGCTCAAAGCAGCTCAAGTGGTCGATGCCAAATGGGATCTATTCCAACGACGATGAATTTCCTCAACAAAGTCCCAAAGTTCGCGGTCGAGGGGGAGGTCGGTAGGGATGCAATCGGGAATCATAAACCTCGCTGCAAACAGACGTTGCATGATCGCTGTGTCCAGAACAGAGCCCGAACCCTCCTCCGGGCAGTCACCCTCGGCTTCCAGCCACGACACCAATGTGAGAGTGGGTGATGGTCTGGCACCACCAATTTATCTCAAAACCCCAGGGACCCCACCCTCAGGGTTATAGGCACTAATCGTCTCAGCGCACCCATTGCTGAAATTCCCCGAGGTCAAGTCATCGTGTAGCCGAGGTTGGTAACCCTACTCCTGTCCCGACTTGGGGACGCCTGACCCTGATGGAAAAACGTCCACCTCCAGGCCACGTCATGCAGTTAAACAGTCTGGAAGGGAGGACTAAAGGTAACACTGTCCTCTCCTCCACCGCCCATGACCAACGTTGCTAAAAATCTTATGACCTGCACAGACGCCCACGTTTGGTTCTGATTCGTCCCATGAGAATGGAGGAACGCCGGCAGCAGAAGGACCTGCTGCAGTATCCGGTGATCGAGTTGGTTAGGTTATGGTGCACGATACGCAGGATGGGGCGTGGGATCATTTCCCTGGGAGGGACAGAGCCCACTGTTGCACCACAGGGAAGCCCATGGCTTCCTGAGCGTGGTGCCTTTCTCCCAGGGACGCATTGGTGGTCACTGGGCCCGATGTTCCTTCCACAGCCTCTCCAGGAATACTACATGCCATGGGAAAACAGGGACATGGCGAGGGCAGGTAGAGCAAACTTTGTCACATCCTGTTCCACCTCTGGGTTCTGAGGCGATTTCGAGTGGGACAGTGGTCCAGCTTCTTTCCCAGGACCCAGGATAAGAATTAACTTTAGCAGCGGATTTCCCGATGTCAGAGCCGGGATATGGAGGTTGGGGCAGGTTACAGTCTTTTGGATCACGGTTTCAGCTGTCTCATTGCATGAGTTGGCAGAGACGCCCTGGTGGTTGGTACGACACGGTCATGGTTTTGCTACGGGAGGCCCTGTCCTCACGGAGGAGGGTAAAGGACCCGTAAGTGACCTCTTCCTGAGTCAAGCAAATAAACATACGGAGCTGTAAGGAGGAAACTTGCTTCAGGACAGGGTCCCACAGATTGTGCAGGAACAGTTGCACACCGGACTGGTTTTTCCCTGGCTTTTGAATTTGGGGAGAAGGAGCTTGCTGGCAGTATACATAGAGAGATTGGAGATCACGACGCTCTGGGCCATGCCTCCAATTGGTCGACAGGTAGGGATGTCCCGCCCATACTGAGATCTCTCTGCATGGCCAGGTGGACCACATGCTCTTTCAGAAGCAAAGATTCGGCCTTCCCGTAAATGTGGGCTGCAGCGACGGTGACCTGTGGGCTGACTGTAGTAGACATGGCTTTACTCTATGCCTCGAAGGTCATGATGAGAAGGGGATAGGCCTTCACACCCGGAGTCTTAATTGATTGAACGGGACTGGGGTTGTAGCAGGGGAAAGGGCCGCCTCGCCTCGACAGAAGCTTCCCCGGCATAGGCACGGCTCAAGCATGCCATTTTGAGGTTTGCACTGTCCTGCTGTTAATAGCCACAGAGGATGACTCCCCATGCAGGTCCCAGGTGACAGTGGCGATTCCTGCCTCAGAAGGCCAAGGTATCAGCAGCAACAGTCCCAGAAGTTGGTGGGGCAGCAGAGAAGGCAGTCGCAGTAGTGGCAGGACCAGACAGCAGCAGAACCCAACTCAAATATTAGTAGGGCTCACTTAGTAGACGCAGAGTGAGGCCAAGTCAGATAACCGTGGTAGTACCTGAATGATTGTGGGGCCAAGGCATCAGTGGCAGAGGCAGGCAACAGGCAGCAACAATAGTCTCATGGCCAGGTGGGGACCCAGGCACCAGTGGTAGAGGTAGATCATGGGCTGTAGCAGTAGAGTTTAGCCCCAGACAGTAGTGGATAAAAAAGCCCCAGGCAGTAGCAGCAGTATTGAGGTGTAAATGAGGCCTAAACTGCAGCTGTGGCAGCAGGCCCAAGCTGCAGCAGCAGCAGTGGTGGTGTTCGCTGGTGGAGCAGCTGAGCACAACTAAAATTAAAGGAAACAAAAAGAAGTAAACTTAGAACAAGCAAAGCAAACACAAACAGTCAATGAAAGACCCTGATCGAGAGGCAGGAAGGGACTCAGCTGACCAGCCTTTCGACAGAAATGCATCCGGTCGAGGACCAGATGAACGTTGTCGTGGATTCTCCAGCACTGTACCATGTTGGAGTGATCTGATTGATTCATGACGGCCAGCACAGAAATCAAGGAAGAAGTCCTAACCCTGGTGAAAATTTTGTAATCCTTGCTGAGGAAGAAGACCGCACGCCTGTTCTTGAAAGAACAAAGGTCCCCTTTCTTCAGCAGCAGGACAATGAGCGCCCACGTCAAGAAAGGGACAACTCTACGGCTGTACGACACTTCATCATGACTAATGTGTCGTCGCTCCTTAGGATGTCCCAGAACACCATAAATAACTCCAAGCCAGCCCATCCAGACGCTGGGAGTTGGAGATCGGGAGCAGTCGAGGGCGCCGGTCAATTCCACAAGGTGGCAGGAGCATCATCCCATACCACTACCTGTTGCCTCAGCTGTGGGAAAATGTCCCATAGACCCAGTGGGTATCCGCCCTGGACGGATATTGAGTGAAGAGAGCCATGTAAGAGGAGCGCATCTGGGCCTGATACCCTCCAGATCCAAGACGGGAGATCCATCATGTGGCAGAAGCACAAGGAGCTTCTAATGGATGCGGCACTTTGTTTCCAGCTTGCCATAGTCCTAGTCTGGGAGGAGCTGGATCCACGAACTCATGTATGTGCTTTGGAAACAGAAGATCTGCACGTCTCAGAGCGCGGCCTTCTTCTCTTCGTACACGCCTCACAGGGCTGTGGCCTCATCCGGTTCACCAAGACATGACTCCAGGTCAATCACCTCCTTCTCCAACTCCTGAATCCCGAATTTCAACCTCTTCTTCGACCCCCTTGAGTACTCCTTGACAGAAAGAGCGGACCTGAGCATTGCCCACGTCCCACCATAACCAAAGAAATGGGAACCTTCCCCTCTTACCTTCTCCCGGCGGGCCGGTACTGGCAAGCAATTTCTGGAACCGTTCGTACTCCAGCAGCAGATTTTTAATGTATCAGGACGCAGACCGAGATGAGCGCGGAACAGAGGGAGTTCTGCCCACGATACCTGCCGCATGGAGAACGCTGGAAAGCAGGAGATGTCCGCCCGCAAAACATGCAGGCTGTCGATTCTGGATGCTTCAACACCAGTCCTTCCGAAGATGAAGCCGATGAAGTCAGGATGGAGATTCCTCCGAATGTCCACCAGTTTGAGCGACTTGACAAAATCCTTCACACCGTCGCAATGCTCAAACATCTTGGGCACCACCATGGTCCCTGTCCTCGAAGGACACAGTTAAAATCTCGCCCAAGGACAAAGCATTGGCTCTTGTTAATGGAAGCGAAATGCATAGACATTTTTATGTCGAAGCATGTTTGCCTCGGTTCATCCAAGGAAGTCGAAACGTTCTCAAATTGAAATTCGCACCGCGCTGCCGAACCGTTAGGTGAATCAAACTGCCTGGCACAGGCTCCCTTTCGTCCGACTGAAATTGCGGGACCAACAAGAATGCCACCGAGATCGATCTGCAGGTTAGGTGATTCATTGAGACACCTCCTTGACCCTCAAGGAAGTGAGTGGCTTCATCTCGCAGGGTACTGTGCTTTTCTGCAGGAAGCACGCTCATACTTCCATCTCGAAGAACTGAGAAGTTCTGGAATCTGCACTGTGACTCCGTGTTGCCGGTGATGTTGGGGCTGTCTGTCTTTGTCTTAATTTCAGCAGTTTTGTACAAGCACCATCAATACAATTAAACTGGTACAGTGTTACTGAGACGACTCGTGAGAGCTGCATCATTCCCTCAGCCTCACCAGGAGAGCAAAGCGGAATTCTTGACATGCCTTCACTTACGAGCGTTTCGTCCATTTGCTGGGTGAGCAGCCTGGGTCGATCAATGAAATTGCAAAAAGGAACACCACTGGTCGAGCGCCAGCGGGAATCCATCTGTCGATTTCCTTTCCAATGTCGCGGCATTCCTCGAGAGGGATTGAGGGAGGGCTCGGTGGGTAGCGCCTGGGAGCAAAAACCTCGCTAGAGATGGATGCCACGTATTCCCCAGTGCCCAGCTTCGAAGCAGAACCCTCATCCGGACGTCGCACTCGTCACCAGCTGCTTCCCCACAGTGAGATTGGGGCATAATCCGCGTAAGCCCGCTGGACTGAAACCCGCAACCACACCACCTCCGGATTTACCGTTCGTAACTTGCTCAGTGCAACCCTTTCCAGAATTCACTGAGTTCACCTCGTCACCCAATGAGGCTCCGATCACCTCTGAAAACCGGGACGAAAACTCCTCGGGGAAGAGGTCCTTCCCCAGAGCAACGACGCTCAGAAAAACAGTTTGGGAGTGAGGATAACATCTTCCTCTACTCCATTACTCGATGATCCGGCAATATTAAAGTTATTATAACCGGCTGTACTGAGGCCGACATGGGGCATAGATCATCCGAGGTGGCTGGTCGAATGATGGAGGCAGGGGAATCTACTGCGACCAAAAGGATTACAGGTTTGTCAGGCCACATTACAAGAAAGGAAGGAGGCAGCAAGTGCAAACTCCTTTTGGGTAGGTTTCGCACTGTCGGCATATGGCAGGAAACTCCTCCTCATCCTGGGGTGTTGCCTCTTCCTTGTGGTTCCGGGAAGCATGGGAAACGTTCTTCCCTCCCTGCCCGCTCTCCTGCTCATGCAGCCTGAAGCTTATCCTCCCAGCTTTTCACGAGATATCATTAGATGGGTGAAGGCAGGAAGCATCACAAGTGCGGGGTGAGCCAATTTGTGTACCTTACTGTCCTGCCCCGGGACAATCAGGTGATGGTAGGCCAGCCATGGGCCCATTTGCCTGTTCAGTACCCAAAGCTAAAGGTGCTGCATGATGGGGTACAGCAGCAGCGGGTTCCCCGAGGTTGGTGCTGGGGTCTGCGGGAGTATTGCAGGGCCTGAATCAGGGACTCTTCAGCCAAGTTAAATGGGCAAGGGTACCACAGGATGGCCATGATGGAGAGGGTGTCGGGCATGGGGACAGGGAGCATGGATGTCTCGATGTCATCTCCAAAGGGCAGGGCTTCACATCGAATTGGGGTTTGGTGATCACGGTTCCCACACTGGGGTGACGCCGACGCGGTCACAGAGGCATGTCCATGCTGGGGTGATTTAACATATAATGTCTTCTTCCACACGTTCTGTCCAGCCAGGCGCTCAGTCCCTCCCTGCTAAATTCGAATGGACGAGAAGACCCTGACTTTGGTCCCGTTGATATGGCCTTCAGTTTTGTCTTAGGGAGAGGGAGTGTGGGTGTGGCAGCGCCACCTATGATTGCCAGTGTGCGCAGGGGAGCATTCTTTCGTATGTGCCCCACCACGGATCACAAGTGACAGTGCATGCCTTCAACTGTCCAGAAGACACGATGGTCTGCGCCCTCATGGTGGAGCTCAGATGAGCCCTCAGTGAATTCCTTCTTGTGCAGGAAAATGTCGTTTGCAGTAAAATCCAGCGATTCAAGTAGACTTTTGGACATCAATGTTGTGCAGGGCTTTTTTTATTTACCATAAATTTCCTATAGAATTATTTCTGACAAATAGGGCAGCACAGTGGTTCAGTGGTTAGCACTGCTTCCTTGCAGCGCCAGGGCCACGGGTTCGATTCCTGGAGTTTACACATTCTCCCTGCGTCTGCATGCGTTTCCTCCGGGTGCTCTGGTTTCCTCCCACAGTCCAAAGGTGTGTGGGTCAGGTGAATTGGCCATGCTAAATTGCACATAATGGTAGGTGCATTAGAAAGGAGTAGATAAATAGGGCTGGGTGCGTCGGTGTGGACTTGTTGTGCTGAAAGGCCTGCTTCCCCACTGTAGGCAATCTAATCTAAAAAAAAACCTCCCGCATTGTGCAGGTTGAACTCCATCTGCCATTTCTATCTGTGGTCTTATACATTCTCTGACAGTCCCAATGTTGGTGTCATCTGCAAACTTACAAATCAGACCAACTGCATCTTCCTCCAGATCATTTATGTATATCACAAGCGACAATGGGCCCGGCATGGATACTTGTGGAACACCAGGGTCACAGGTCTTCATTTTGCCAAACTCCATTCCAGTATTCCTCTCTGTGTCCTGTTGACCAGCCAGTTCTCTATCCAACTAGTTTGACCACTCTGGATGTAATACAGCTTCAATTTCTCCATCTGCGTCGCATCAAGAACCTGATCAAACGCCTGACTGAAGTCATGTATATGACATCTACAGCCCTTTCCTCAATAATTCCCTTTATAATTTCCTCAAATAATTCTATTAGTTAGACCCTGCCTGCATAAAACCATATTGCCTATCACTGATAAGCACATTTCCTTCCATTTATAAATTTATCCTATCAATAAGTATGCTCCCCAGCATCTTGCCAAACACTGACATGACATCAATCCTGATGAAGGGCAATTGCCTGCAATGTCGGTTTTCAGCGTCCTCGTGTGCTGTCTGACATGCCTTCCTTGTCAGCGCCACTGTAATCTAGACTCTAACACTGACGTGAGTCTCACCGATCTATTATTTTGTGGATTATCCTTGCTATTCATCTTAAACAAGAGGCCAAACCTCATAGTTCTCCAGTCGTCCAGACTGTGGCAGAGGAAGTGTTGGAGGCTGATCCAAAAGAGCAGAATGGAAATATGGATAGGTAATGATCTCTAGATGCTGGTGCTGGACTTAGGTGGATAAAGTGAAAAATCACACAACACCAAGTTAGCGTTCAACAGGTCTAGAGGAATATGAGCCTAGTGCTGGCAAATGTGATATTTGCTCGATATAGACGAGTTGCACCGTGCTTCTTTTTGACACTATAACTCTATGACTCTTCAAACTCACCCGTTTTCACGGACACTGAAAAGTTATTTGTGAAGGCAACAACAACTTCCTCTGCCACTTCCCTCAGGAATCTGGGATAGATCCTATCGGACATAGAGACTAATGCACTTTATGCATTTTAGAATACGCAACACTTCTTCCCTCCAAATGCCGACTTGACCTGAAATAATCAAACATCGGTGTCTCCCCTCAACGTCCATCATGTCGCTAACATCAGTGAGTGTCGAAGCAAAGTCCTTATTCAGAATCTCACTGATTTCTCAGAATCGCAGCATAACTTTCCTCCTTTGTCCATGAGTGGGTCACACCTTCAACTCGATAACCTCTTGCTCTTTATTAACGAATGAAGCGCTTTAGCATTTGCCTTACCCTGTTATCAAAAGATATCTCATGACCACGTTTAGCTGTCTTCATCCCTCGTTTCATATTGATCCTACTTCATGATATTCTTTCAGACCTTCCACTGTTGCCTAGACCATACGTATGTTTCTTGCTTTTTCCTCTTTGCTCGATTAATAGTTTCATGTGTCATCCAAGTTTCTCTGCTCTTACCACTTCCATCCCTCAGTTTCGCAGGGACACCTTTGTCCTGCACTCACTTCAACCTGTCCTTAAAAGCCTTCCCTACAGTAAATGTGGATTCAACCACAAACTCCGACAGCCAAACTACATTCTCCAGCTCCTGTTGATTAATTTTATCGCTGGTTTGCCCGCAGTTTAGCAGTCTTTCTTTGGTTTACTCTCGCCTTTGGCCATGATTATTCTAAAAAAGATGGAATTGTTATCCCCTACTGAACATCAACGAGTTGGTCATGCTCATTCACCAACACCAGGTCCAGTACGACCTCATCTCGAAACGGGTAATTTTCAAACTGGTCCTAAAATGCTTACGGAGTATACTTACTAATTCCGCTTCATGTGAACGCGAACAGTGAGTAAATGTCAGTCCATGTTAGTAACATGTAAATCTCGCGCCACCAACACCCTGTTGCTCCAACATGTTCCCATAATCTGTCGACACACTCGCACCTCTGTTTAACGCTCGCTGTTGGGAGGCCTGTCGTACAGCACCAACATTGTCACTGCAGCCTTCCTATCTCTGGATTCTGCCCATATTGCCTCACTTGTCGATTACTCCATCGTGCCCTCCTTCAGCATAGCTGTGATATCTTCGCTGACCAGTCATGCAATTCCTCCAGCCTTTTACCTCACTCTCTATCCCCTCTGAAGCAGCCATTTCCTGATATATTTATTTGCTAATTTTACCCTACACTGAATGAAGTATCAGTAATACCAATAATATCGTACTCCCAGTTGCTAATACATACTCTTCGGTCTACTGCCTTATCTCATACATTTCTTGCATTAAAACAAATGTACCTCAGATCACCTGTCCCTTTATGTTCATCATCGGCACCCTGCCAACCTGTCGAATTTGTCATATTGACTTCGTTATCGAACTCCTTACACAGTTTAGGTACTACCGCCTTACTGAACACTAACATCTTTATTTGTTTCACAGTCCAATGCCACATTAACACTAACCCCCCATAAAAGCATTAGCAAAACATCACCGAGGATATTGGTTCTGGTCATGCCCGTCTGATTTGTAATAGCACTCCCTTCTTCAGAAAGGGACTCCTTATATCAAACATCTGAAGACTTCCCTCCTGCACCATCTCTCAAGACACTCATTCATCCTGACTCTTCTTTCATTTCTGCTTTGGCTAGCACGTGATTTCGTCTTCCGGAGCATCGTATCACTTGTACAGGCACCCCCTTTTCTGTAGCTGTGCCTCTCTCTCACCCCTTTATCTTTCACTCCTCTCTTCCTCTCTCTCTCCACCCCACCACCACCACCACCCCCACACCCCCTCCCCACTTTCTCTGTCCAGATCATTCTTCTCATCTGTGGGCAGCCATTTTCTGCTCTAGAGATTTGATCAATATGTCTCTCTCGATCTGTGTCACTGCCTGCCTGTTTCGCTCTTTCTCGCTCTCTCCCTCTCTGTGTGAATATGCAATGCCTCTCACTGTTCAGCTTTCTTGTGCTCTCAAGATGTGATCAATGTCTCAATATCTCTGTTCCTGTTTATTCCTCTCTTTCTCTCTCTCTGAAACACAAACACACACACACACAATCGAATCTCCATCTCCCTCCCTCTCTGTCATTCTATCTGTCCTTATTTACCTCTTCATTTGTTGTCAGTATTTTCTTGTCCTCGGAAATCGATTACCCTCCCTCTCTGTTCTCTAATTCATCCACTTTTCGATTGAAATGTTCTCTCCATCCTCGCATTTGCCAGTGTTCCTATCTTAGCGTTTCATCTCAAAAACTTTTGTAATGTCAATATTACGATTTGTAGTATGAGGGAGCATTAAGAGGGCGGGGTAAATACAGGATGGAGGGTAAAGAGGGACTATGCAAATGATCGACAACCAGATCGTCATCAAACTCAGACAGGTTAGCTGCGGGAGGGCGACTCACAGGGCGAGGATTTGCTCAGCAAGGTCTCCCTGATGGAGAACTATCACGGGATTCATTTTGTTTCCTGTCGGAGCCTATAAAGCCACAGCTCTCTAAAGCGAGGGCTGCTGTTGGAGCCAAGGGGAATTCTGCACAGTAGGATGCCACTAGCTCAAACAATGTTGGTGGAGCATGAAGGTTTTGGTTTCTTCACCAGCTATGGTTAGAAAGCCCTCCTCCCCCTCCCGAACTCTACCTTGTCTAAATTTGGAACAAATGACCTCTGCCAATATAGAGGAAAAGACAGCCTCTGTTCCTGCACAGCATGATCCCATAGTCTTAAATTTGAAACTAGTCCTCTCCCAGTAAGCCCACCAGTAAATATTACATTTCCCTATTTTAACTTGCACCTGGAATCAGAATGAAAACGAGAGCCCACCACTTACCTCTTCCCCCAGTTCTTGTAGGTGTGACATATTTCATGCCTCACCCTATTCGAGGGACTTGCATTCGGTCTCTATTAAAGATACAGTACACACCTTCAACTTTATAACAACAGGAGCGAGTTGTATGGAGGGCGGCATCTGTAGTTTGGGATAACTATGGTGGAGCCTGACAGCCAATATGATTAAGTTAACAAGGGACTCGTGGTAGAAACATCTTCCTGTATGTGTCATGCTCACTGTGAAAGTGAAATAAAATAAGGAAACAATTTATAAAGATAACTTCCGTATACCGCAGTAAGGACAGAGAACTGGAGGAATGCTGAATTAGCAAACATCGCCCGGAAGCATCGTTTGCAATGCTTATTAAACGCCACCTCTACTCACAGAAGATTTAACATTACCTTGAAGATGTACTTAGAAGAGCTTTCTGTGAAGACAACCTTTAAGACTCCTGTCTGGTGTCTGTCTCACTCCTATTTGCCGTTCTTGCAAATAACCCAAAAATTTGGCGTTTTCAGCAGGATCACCACCATCGTTCTTCTTTCACACTACTGGCATCTTCGAGGTAAGGACTCCTCAATTTAAAAGTCCTCCAGTGAAAATGATCGTTTGTGTGATGGAAGGTACCAACCAATGTGATGCAAAAAAGGTGAACAAAGTCGGTCCAGAATTTATTAATAAATAGAAATGTCTTTTTCGGTAATGAATTGGATAATCCAAGCTCAAAAGGTATCGAGGGTGTTGTTTTGTTCGAAAACACGTGAGGTCCAAAGCAAAATATTTTGTCCATTATCGATCACTGTCAAGGCGTACAAACACTGCCTGACAATCTCGAAGAGGAAATCTTACAAAACTTCAATAATGTATTGAGTAATGATCACTCGAGTGCGTGCTGGGTACTTGAAATTGAACTGCCTTGAGAACTTTTCATGTCGTACAATTTTATCTCATAAAAGTATTCAAAACATTTATCCGATAATAATTGATAATGTTATATAATGGCACGCTGATTCATTTGTGTGATCAATAAATCTGCATCATTACATTAATTTGAGATTACTTCCTCAATACTGTGACATTTTCTCCCACTCCATATCTTACAAGTTACATTTCCCAATGTTCATCATAAATTAATTACTGCTGTTCAGACAAAGTGAAGATGTTGTCCAATTTTAAGGTGTTTGCATATGGTTCGAAAATTTAACAGAAGCTCACTATATTGTTCTCATGCTGAAAAGCAAATCACTTAGAACATAGAAAATGGAACAGAGAACGATACAGCGCAGAAGATGCCCGTCGGCCTTCGATGTTGCACTGACCTGTGACCTAATCTCAGCTCGTCCCCCTAAATTATCTCATCATCATCCATGTGTTTATCCAAGGATGGTTTGAATCTCCCTAGTATGGCTGACTTGACTACATTGGCAGGCAGGGCATTCAACGCCCTTTCCACTCTCTGCGTAAAGAGCCTGCCTCTGAAATCAGTCTTAAATATATCACCTCTCAATTTTCAGTTGTTACCCCTCCTAATAGCTGACGTCATCATTCTAGGAAAGAAGGCGTTCTCTGTCTACCCTATATAATCCTCTGATCATCTTGCATGCCTCTGTCAAATTTCCTCTTCGCCTTCTTCTTTCTAATGAGAGCAGATCTAGACTCACAGCATTTCCTCATAAGACCATCCCTCCAGACCACGAAATTTCCTGGCAAATGTCCACATAGTTTCCAATGATCCCACATCCTTCCCGAAATATGGCGACCAGAACTGTACACAATATATCATGTGTGGCGGCACTAGCGTTTTGATTAGTTGCAACATGATATTGCGGCGACAGAACTCAAACCCTCTACAAGTGAAACCTAATACACCTTTTGCCCTCTTAACAACTTTGAATCCATTGTTACTACAACAGCTTCCTGCCAACTTTGGCTGAATCTTCATCTTGTCACATTTGTCACTCACCCTGCATTTTTCCAAAAATTAAATGATCGTTTGTATGCCTGCTGTATACTACAATTTCGCTAACCTCAACCACCAGGCCAATCGATGCATTCCATATTTAAATACGCGCTAGACAGGAGAAAAAGATGTTTCCTTATTGCGTTGATTTTGCTTCCTTTCCAAAATACCATAAAACTGGGTATTATGTTGTCCATCCTGTTACTATTGGGAAAAATGTTTCCTTTACTCCCATGTCCCGTGCCATGGCAATGCCATTAAGTTCTGATAGATGTCATCTCAGCCTCTCCGATATGAGAAACAAAAGTCAGAAATTCTGCAGTTTTTCAATTCTACTGAACTCTTGCATATCCTGAAGCATATTTGCAAACCTCTTCTCCACACACACAACAAATTTATAATCCTCTCTAAGATGTGAACACTGACTATCAATTCATGGGACTTGAGCATTGCTGACAGGTTCATGCTTTGTCGCCCAAACGTTTCTGCCCTTGAAAAGGTGATGGTGAGTTGTTTTAAGGACTGAAATATAGTTGCTTCACAAGAGCAATAATCCTATTTCGGAGATATCTCCATCAGGTGTGCTGCTCTTGTCCCCGATGTCTGTGGTCCCAGTTTAAAAGGTGCTTTACGATGCCCCGATGAACCTATGTGCAAAATACCCTGGCTGTTATCCAATTTATATCCTGTTAATGTTGAAAACATCCTCATTGGTTTTCTTTCCTTTCATTGATTATTGGTGTTTGGAATAGCATATATATTCTTAACTGATGTAAACGCTATACTGTGTTTAATGAGATTCACCTGTAACCACTCACGTGCTTCTGCACAACGATTAAAATGCTGCCCTTTGTTTTATGCTATCACGTATCGGTCGTTTCATCAATATATATCACATCGCTGTTCTCCAGATGATATTGACCTATCATTGATCTGGCCAGTCCAACAAATTAGAGGACACGGTTGCTCGTTTATTTAAACTGTTAAGATGAAAGGATAGGAGACTAATTTTGTACGTTTGCAGATGACAGCAAAACTGCTGATGCAATAACAGTGAAGAACGTAATCGAATACTACAACTTGATCAACTGGGCAATGGACAAGCAATTGGCATATGGTGTTTAATTCGGATAAATGGGAGGTGTTTCAGTTTGGGAAGAGAAACAAAAGCAGGACGTACCAAAACAATGGTAATGTCCTGGGGATCATTGCTCAACAGACAGTCCGGATACATGTGTATATTTCCTTGAAAGAAGCATTACAGGTAGACTGGGCTTTGAAGAAGATATTTGGCACGTCTGTTTTCATTGGTTGTAGCATTGAGTACAGACGTTGAAATGTCATCTTGCAGTGTGCAAGACATGAGGAGGTCACATTCGGAATATCGTATACAATTCTGTTTACCCTGCCATAACAGGCATGCATTAAACTGGAAAAGATAGAAAAAGTATTTCCCACTATGTTATCAATAGTGGAAGTTTTCAGTTGTCAGGAGCGGCTGGATCGTACTGTCGTCTAAACGGAGGTAAATGGGGTTTGTTCAGTTTTGGAAAACTATCTGGAATCGAGGAAAAAGGCGAAAGGATCACTTTCCTTGCAATATGACTCTGTGATTTTGTAACTCTGAATAGTGATTAGCCCTTGTTAGAGCTTATAGTGCTTTGAAAGTTTAAAATCATCTGCAAATAAGTTTAATTATTCTCTACGAAATAAAATCTATATAATTCAATAATAATACGAGAAGACAATAGCGAAAATCTCCAACGCTCCCTGGAGAACAAAACTGGAAAGATAGTCAATTGCAAAAAATAAGTCAATTTACGATGATTTTGTTTAGTATCATTAAGTTTTATATCAGCTTTGATGACATCTCTGTGACTCCGATGTTGAAGAGATATTGAAAGTAATATTTACCTGAAGAAATTTCAATTTAAAAATGTATATATTACTAGAGTTTTTAACGTTATTAAAAATTGAAGGGTACCGACAGACTGATGACGTTTATCCCATTGAGAATCAACGCAAAATATTGTTGTAAGGCCATAAGACATAGGAACATAAATTCGCCCAATCGACCAAATGAGTTTGCTCCGCCTTGCAATCATGGCTGATCGGGTTTTCAATCTCACTTTCCCACTCTATTCCTTTAACTTTTGTCAACTTGAGCAATCAAGAATTTATTTCTGTTTAGAAATACTAATTACATATTAATACTGAATTATCCATAGCATTCTGCAGTAAGGAATTATACACATTCAATAATCTCTTGATCAGATGTTTGTTCCCATCTCTGTTCAAAAGTGTCTTCCCTTACCTCTGAGGCTGGGCCGTCGGGTTGTTGTCTCTTCAGCTCATGGCAACATCTTCCCAATTTCTACTTTGCTTTGGCAGTTTAGTATTCTTTAAGTTTTAGTCATTTACACCATCACTTTTTGAATACCCACGAACACAGGTCCAGAGTGATCAGGCTTTTCTCATATGTTAAGCCTTTCATTCCTAGGATCAATCTCGTGAACTTCCTTTCGACCTGTGGAACACAGAACAGTAAAGCACAGAATCGGCTCTTCTGCCTTTGTTGTTGTGCCGACCTTTTGTCCTACTCTACAATTAAACTAACCTTCATATCCTTCAATTTTCTATCGTGCATGTGTGTATCCAAACATGCTTCAATGTCCCAAAGGTATCTGAGACAGCTACCAATACTAGCATTGCGTCGCACGCATCCAGCACAATGTGTGGAAAGAAACTGTCTCTGTCATCACCCCTTAACCTTACTGAATGACTTGGAAATTATGATCCGCCGTGATAGCCATTTCTGCGCTGGGAAAACGTACTAAGATATATATTTCATTATCTTGATATCTGTCTCAAGTCACTTCTCATCATTTTCACTCCACTCGTAAAAGCCCCATCTTCCCCAACTATTCTTCGTAAGACATGTCCTCCAGGTCCTTAGCATCCCGATAAATCTCCTCTGTACCGTCTCCAAAGCATCCACGTTCTATCGATAATGAGAGGACCAGAGCTGAACACAACATTCCAAATGTAATGTACCCAGGGCTTTATAGGGCTGCAGCGTTACTTTGTGAGTGTGAAACGCAATCCGGCTGCTAATGAAAACTAAAAGAGCCAAGGCCTTCTCTCCAACACAATCCACTTCGGTGGAATATTTGAGGGAACTATGGACGTATACCTCAAGAACCCGCTGCTCCTCCACACTGCCAAAAATCTTGCCTTTAACTCTGTAATCTGCATTCATATTCGACTTGCCAAAATGAAACTGTTCTCACTATTTCTGTTTGAACTGAAACAGCCACTGCTTAGTGAAGTTCTGCATCCTGCCAATGATCCTTTGCAAGCTGCGAAAACCCTCCACACTATTCAGCTCCAACAGCCTTCACGTCATCAGCAACCTTATGAACCCATCCTTTCACTTCCACGTCCAAGTCATTTACAAAAACCATAATAAAGCGACGATCCTTGCAAAACACCTCCGGTAACGAAGCTACAGGCAAAATACTGTCCATCTACTGTCACAATCGATCTTTTATGGGCCAGCCAGTTGCGTATGCAGGCATCCAGGTTTCCTGTATTCACTGCGTCCTTAATTTATAAATAAGCATACCACGGAAACCTGACCAAATGCCTTACTATTACCCATACGCATCACAGCCACTGCTCTACCTTTATCAAGGAGTTTTGGCAAGAATTCAGTTAGGGTTGTCACGCATGTTCTTACCGTTACAAAGCCATGCTCATAATCTCGAATCAAACTGATTTTTTTTTCAAATAAGTAGAAATCCTGTCTCTCAGAATACTCTCTAATAATTTTCCCACCAACAACGTAAGCCTGACTGGCCATTCATTTGGTACTAAACTAAAATGTGAACAATGAAGACGCATAGATCATCACCAAAGGGACAGCAATCTCTTCCCTCTCTTACAGTAGTAACCTTATCTGTATCTCTTCTTGCCCAGGAGGCTCATCTATTCTCATGTGCTTCAAAATTTTAATCGCATCGTCGTTTTTAAAATAAATTTGTTCGAGCTTATCAGCCTGTTACAAAACACCATAAGATATCAGAGTGGAAGTCAGGCCATTCGGCCCATAGGTCCATTCCACCATTTAATCATGGCTGATGGACATTCCAATTCCTCTCATCGGCACTCTCCCCTTAGCCCCAAATTCCTTGTGAGACCAAGAAATTATCAATCTCTGACTTAAAGGCATTTTATGTCCACGCCTCCACTGTTCAGTAGCAATGATTTCTGCACGTCAAACCATACTGTTGCTGAAGAAATGCCTTCTCATTTCCTTTCTAATTTGACCCTCTCTACTTTTAAGGCAGTGGCACGGGTCCAAAACTCCCGCCGAACTGAAACAACTTCTCAGAGTCCACCCTTTCTCAGCCATGCATTATCGTGTACGTTTTTATTTCATCTCCCCCAACCTTCCAAACTCTCATGAATACAATTCCAGGATCCTCAGCTTTTCATCGTATGTTGGGCCTACCCCTCCATGGATCATTCATTTGAATCCCCACTGGACACTTTGCAATGCCAGTGTGTCCTCACTAAGAAATGGGGGACAAAATTGCTCACAGTATTCTAAATCAGGCCTAACGAGAGCTTCATAAATTCTCAGAAGCACATCACTGCTTTTCCACTCCAACCTTCTTGAGGTAAATGACAACATTACATTGGTTTTCTTAATCACGGACTCAACCTGCAAGTTAATCTTTAGAGATTCCTGACTAGCACTCCAAGGTCCCTTTACACTTGGGCTTTAATAATTTTCTCACCAGTTAGAAAATAGACAATGCCTTTAATCATTTTATTTTCACAAAGTGTCAGACCTCGCATTTACTCAGGTTGAATATCATCAGACATTTCCTGGACCACTCTCCTGATCTGTCTAAATCTTTCTGCAGCATTCCGACCTCTTCGGTACTACTTGCCTGTCAATGTAACTTCGAATCATCGGCACACTTCGCCAGAATGCCCCGAGTACCTTCATCCACTACATAATGTGAAACGCTACTGCCCCAGCACAGAATCCTGCGGGACCCCACTCTTCACCGACTGCCATTCCAAACAAAAAATAATTTATCCCAACTGTCTACCCTCTGCCAGACAGCCAATCCTCCATCTATGCCAATAGCTCAATTTGACCTCTCAGACCCTCACCTTAGTTAATAGCAGCTCGTGAGGCACCTCAAATAAAGGCCGTTTGGATGTCTAGATAGATAACATCTTCTGGGTTTCCTTGGTCTGACTGACTTATTACCTCTTCATAGAATTCAAACAGATTTGTCAGGCACAGCTTTACCTTAGGAAATTCATGATGACTTGCTTGTCCTTATCCGACCCTGCATTTCCATGAATGTAGAAATCTCACCCTTAACGATGGATTCTACTATTAACTCAACTACCGAAGTTAGAGTATTTTGCCTGTAATTTTCCATCTTTTTGTCTTGATCATTTCTGGAACAAGGTCGTTACAACAGCGATTTTCCATTCAACTGGACTTTCCCCGACTCCAGTGACCTTTGAAAGATCACAACTTATGCCTCCGACCTTTCCTCAGCCGCATCCCTCAGGACTCGGAAATTAATGCCATCGCTTTTCTCGGACTTCTTCATTTGTAATGCCTACAATAACCAACTCGGTCCCCTGACTCTCCATACTTGTTGGGATATTATTGATTTCTTCCACTGACGCAAAGTACTTATTAATGTCTTCAGCTATTTCGTTGTCTCACATAACAAGACTTCCAGCAGCAACTTGGAGTGGCCCAATGTCTAGTTTTGCCTCTTGTTTGTTTATTATGTATTGAAAGACTCTTTTACAATCATTTCTAGTATTGCTCAGTATGGCGACTTAGTGGCCACATACGCAGATGACAAGCAACATGAGTTCGACTGGGACAACACTACTAATATAGGACAAGCCAAACAGAGAATAACCAGGGAATTCCGAGAGGCTTGGCACTCATCCACAGATTCAATCAATAAGCACGTCGATCTGGACCCAATGTACCGACTACTGCAACGGACAGCTGGAACTGACAATCGGAAGTGGGAAATTCAAACCACTACAAATGCCGGAGGAAAGATCACAGAAGCGCTTCACAGGAGGCTCCCAAGCATTGAGGAAATCACCTCGACAGGGGACGAAACGTCTGCAATACAAAATCCCAGCTCGGCGAACAGAACCACAACAATGAGCACCCGAGCTACAAATCTTCTCACGAACTTTGAACTTTCCTTTCTAACATGCACGATATATATCTCCCAGTCCCTGTTGCACACCTGATCCTGATCACAATTCTGAGGTCTGTACTTAATTTCCATTATGTATTTTTTGCCGTTGTTCCTCAACTACACCCACACATACTCCACATCATCTGAAACAAATATTTTCATGTTGTCCTGGCAAACGATAACGTCCCCTCACTAGTGAGTACTGAAGCAATTTGTTACATCGGGACCGACCCTAACTCCACGTACTCAAGTCACAATCTGCCTACACCATATTTGATCGGCGGTACCCTCACTCTTGTTATCATCGTTTTCCCCACAATATTAAATAACGTTTTGTGGTTTTCCTTAACTCTACCACCCAAGACTTTTCCATGCCGACTTCTCCGACTCCTGTGTCCATTCAAACAGTTCCTTTCTGGCTACCTTGTGGACCTCTAGAAACCTGTCTGATCCTTGCTGCATCAAAATTAAGTAATCATCCTTTTTCCTTTTGACTACAATTTCCACATGTCCTGTTTTAAAAGGTTCATTCACTTTGGTATCGCTTTCTTGCCTCATTGGGAAAAAATGTAACCAAGACTCGGACAATTGTTGCGGAAAAAATAAAAACTGCACAGTCCATTAGTGTATTTGTTTGTGGATATTTGTTCCCAATATATGTTTCACGTATTGTTATTGATTTTCTCCCTTCCCCAATTAAAGTATTGAACATATCTCGTACTCTTGGCCATGGCTGTCGTCAAGGTCAGGATGTTGTGATCACTATCACCGAAATGCTTGACACTGCGAGATTTAAGGGATATCCTGGATCGTTGCCAAGCACAAAATCGAATATGGCCTTCCCGGAGTCCACCGACATACATATTGAGTCGCGAATCATTCCTGCATACACTTGATAAAATCTTCTTCTTGAACTAAGGAGTTTCCAATATTGAAGAATTTGAGGTCACCCATGACAACAAACTTGTCACTTCTGTACCTTTCGAAAATCAGTCTGCCGATCAGCTCCTCCGTGTCTTTATTTTCACTGGAGGATCTATAGAAAATCCCCCTTAAGGTGACTGCTCCTTTCCTGCTTCTGAATTTTAACCTTACTGACCCTGCAGAAAAACCATCCTCGTCATCTCCCCTTTTGTATTTGTGGTACTCTCCCTGATTAGCAATGCGCCTTTCCCCGCCCCACCCCCACCTCTTTTGGCTCCTCCTCTAATCATTTTGTCACAAATAAACCCTGAAATACCCAACAAACATTCCTGCCACTCTGATTCCCAAGTTTTAGTGATGGTCTCAACATCATGACACAAATATACAATGATGCTCTAATTCATCGACCTTATTCCTGACACTTCTTGCATTAAAATACGCAACGCTAAACCAATTACACTGGCTCAACATTTCTCATTCCACTGTACATCATTCCTCACAGTTTTCTGAATTTTGTATCTGCCTGTTTGCCACCCACCCAACCTGGCAAAAGTAGTTTCGGTTCCCATCCTCTTCCAAATTAACTTAACCCCTCCCAAAGAACTCTAGCAAATCCACCTCAGAGGAAACTGTTAACGATTCAGTTGAGGTGCAACTTTTCTTCATATTCCAAGTTCCAAACTCTCCAGTATGAATCCTAATGGTTCACATACCTGAAGCTGTCCCTGCTCCAACAGCTCTGCAGACGTATGCTTACCTGCACTCACTCTCTGTTCCTCCCTTCACTAGCCCGTGGCCCCGGTTGCAGTCCTGAGATCACTATTCTGCTTGCTCTCCCTTTTAGCTTTCAACCTTACTCACTATATCCATTTTATACGCCTCCATCACTTTTCTTTGTTATTCCATTGAGAACGGTATGCACCACCTTCTGTAGCTGTTCACTCTTGCACCTTCAGAACCGTGGACATGCGCCTCGAGACATCCATGATATCAAGACACGGGAAGAAATGCACTATCGGGTATGGGTCTAAAATTGGTCAGGATACTTGGTGTGATTCTTTGATTGTTTTCCAAATGCTCTCTCAGCAGTCGTGAAATTCGACTTGACTGGAAAAGAACAATTGTGGTCTGTTTATTCAAGCAGGGCAAGAGGGATGAATCAGAGAACTATAAATTGTCGACCATCGATTTGAACATTAGATGCAGTGAAGCTTCGGGCAAAAGGGACAGAGAGACAGATTTAATATACTTTTAAAAAGGCACTGATATCTGATAACTTTGAACATGTTTTCAAAGAATCTAATCAAATGTGTTCGTGACATCGATTCAGTTGAAAGAATAGATCAGATTGTTATGATGACTTTTGCAACCTTTCTTGGAGGACACTTCGGGTAAAGAAAATATAAAGTTCCATCATATCGAGGATATCATTTTAACCTGGGTGCAAAATTGCTTTAGGAACAGGAAACAGAGAACAATGGGAACTTTTTTTTCAATAACTGGAAGATTTTGTCCTGATGTGTACTGCAAAGGTCGATGTTGTATCTCTTGTTAAATGATGCATTCATCATTGACTTAGACACTAATGCAGGAGGTTTGGTAATGGCACTAAAATCGTTGTGGAAAACAAGAAGGAAATCCTTAAAAGCCAGGACAATGCACTCAGACTGCAAAAATGGGCATTACCATTGCAAAATGAATTGTTTAGGCTGGAGTTGCTTCCCTCAGAGCCCGAAAAACTTAGGAGTATTTGAAAAGTCTGCACAAAAATAGGAGGGGAGGAGATAGTTTAGATAGGATTTCACAATTTCTTTATTACAGACATGAATGACTGTGGCATACAACTTAGCCAAAAGGCAGGAATATTTAGGCGATTCAGGATTTTCTTTTTCATCCAGGATGTATTGTGTATTTGAAACGTTCCACTGTACAAGCCGGTAGGGGCAAAAGTACTGTGCAAAATGAAAGCAGCAATGAGGTAATGCGTTAAAATGCCAAAATGTAAAATGTTAAGAACGGTGTCATGGAATAATAGTATCCAGTAAAGTGATGGAGTCATCGAGTTCTGCAGCATGTAGAAAGGCCTTTCAGCACAAACTGGTCTATGCAGACCAATGTGCTCTTCCATGCTAACCCCATTTCCCTGAGCTTTGCCCATTTCCTTCTAAACCTTTCGTATGAATGTATTTCTCCAAATATGCTTTAAACGTTGTTGATGTACTCACCTCAAACAATTAGGCTGTCAGCTCATTCCAAATGCAGAACACTCTCCGAGTAAAAACGTTTCTGCATAAATTGCCATTTAATTCTTTCCCTTTAACCTTAATCGGATTCAAACCCTGGAAAATGACTGAGTGCATTCACCTATCCATACCAGTCATGAGTTTACGCAATTCTATAAGTCAGTCATCTCCGTTCTAATTAAAATTCGCAGGTTGTCCAACCTCTCGCTCTAACTCAAGCCGTTTGAACCACGGCGTCATCCTTGTAAGTATTTACTGTACTCTTTCCAGTTTAATAACATCCTCTCTCTACCAAGGCGACTTATTTCAAATACAAAACTCCAAGTGCGTCCTCACCAAGGAAGTGTACAACGACAATATGATTTCCCAACGTTGACACACAATGACGTGACTGATCAAGAACAGTGCTGCAAATGTCTTCTTCACTGTTGTGGTTCTGTTCGCCGAGCTGGGAATTTGTCTTGCAAACGTTTCATCCCCTGTCTAGGTGACATCCTCAGTGCTTGGAAGCCTCCTGTGAAGCGCTTCTGTGCTGTTTCCTCCGGCATTTATAGTGGCCTGTCTCTGCCGCTTCCAGTTGTCAGTTCCAGCAGTCCACTGTAGTGGCCGGTATATTGGGTCCAGGTCGATGTGTTTGTTGATCGAGTCTGTGGATGAGTGCCATGCCTCTAGGAATTCCCTGGCTGTTCTCTGTTTGGCTTGCCCTATAATGGTAGTGTTGTCCCAGTCGAATTCATGTTGCTGGTCATCTGTGTGTGTGGCTACTAAGGATAGCTGGTCGTGTCGTTTCGTGGCTAGTTAGTGTTCATGGATACGGATCGTTAGCTGTCTTCCTGTTTGTCCTATGTAGTGTTTTGTGCAGTCCTTGCATGGGATTTTGTACACGACATTGGTTTTGCTCATGTTGGGTATCCGGTCCTTCGTTCTGGTGAGTTGTTGTCTGAGAGTTGCTGTTGGTTTGTGTGCTGTTATGAGTGGACAGGGGACGAAACGTTTCCAAGACAAATTCCCAGCTAGGCGAACAGAACCACAACAACGAGCACCCGAGATACAAATCTTCTCCCAAACTCTTCACTGTCCTGTCGATGTCTGATTTTACTTCCAGAGAACTGTGCACCTGAACTCCAAGATCCCTCTTTTCCACAACATTCATTAAGGCCCGACCATTCATGAAGAAATTCCTTCTTGATTTGACTGTCTAAAACCCAAGACCTCACATCAATGGATTTAAGGTGTCTTCTCTTGGCCCATTTCGCAAGCTGACCAAGATCCATTTGCAGTTCATGAAAGTTTTTTCGCTGTATTCTACACCTGAATTTTAATCTCATCTGCAAATTTGCAAACCGTGTCTTTTTCTTTGTCATCTAAGTCACTGATCGAGATAACAAACAGAAATGGCCATGGCACCTACACCTGACAAACTCTATCATTCACAGTTGTCCAGTCCGCGAAGCATCCTTCCACTATTACAGTCTGCTTCCGATGATGAAGCTAAATGTATATTCAATTTGTCAACTCGCCATGGGTTCATGCGGTCTAACCTTGCAGAGCAGCTTATCGTGTGGATCTTTATCAACGGTCCTACTGAAATCCATCGAGACTACTTCAAAACCCTGCCCTCGTTTACAGTCCTGGTCATTTCATCAAAGAACTCGAACAAAACTGCGAGGCGTCATCTCTCACGCACAAAGCCACGATGACAGCTCCTGATCTAATACCCGTCTTTCCAAATGCATTTATATCTTGTCTCTCAGGATCTTCTCATGTAAATTACTGACCACAAATGTTCAGCTTACTTGTATATAGCACTCAAGGTTTTGTTCCCGTGCCTTCTCGAATGAAAGCACAACATTCAGTAACTTCCAGTCTTCTCGGACCTGGCCTATGGCTACCAATAATGCATAAATGTTAGCGAGAGACACCACAAGTTCTTCTCTTACCTCTTACGGTGTTGTTGGACATATATGGTCAATACCTGGAAATGTATTCACTGTTATACATTATAACACATCGATTACCTCCTCAATTGTGATATGGGCTGTTCCTCAGACCTCACCAATAACTTTACCAAATTATCAAGCCTTCATGTCTTTCTGAACAGTAAACACAGAGGAGAAATCTTCCCTGAGAATGTGCCACCTGCTGTGGTCCAATACATAGATATCCACTTTGGTCCTTGAGTCGATTAATGTTTGATAACTTCAGATACGTTGGGATGGAAGAGATTTTCTGTGTTGAATACAAAATGACGCGAAAACGTATGGCTATGTATCTTTCGGGCTTTTTTCCCTCCTTTGCAACCCAAACAAAGATGAACGGCCACCCATTCATCCACAGTCTACACTGCCACTTTAAGAAACATTAGCCCTTTCGGCAACGTTTTTCCTGAACTAAATCATGATGGTGCTTCTAAATTCTCAAATACATTGCTTATAAAAATTGTTCCTATCTTTGCAAGGTGGCTCAAAAAATCTTCCTAGCACCGATATTAAACTGCTGAAACATTAATCGGCAGATTTATTTTGCCAAGCATTCAGGCACAAACAGATAACTTATCCAATTCTCCAATCTATTCACAATGTACGAAATGTGATGGAAGAGGAGATGGTTAATGCCAAGACATCTTCAATTTCTGCTTCCGTTGCCTAATTGACTCTTCATACTGAACGCTTATGCAATGCTTCATCTTAAAATTTTAAATGAACCAGTTGCCTAAATATGCTCCTCCATCGCCAGGGCCTTAGCAGCATCTTACTCCTACAGAAAGACAGGTGCAACTGATTGATGAAACAGTTTTTTGTCGCAGCTCCGAGTTGCAACGTAATATCACTTTTGAGTCTTTCCTAATTGGCCTTAATTATCCATTTAACGTCGTATTAATATTGGACGGAGTTCAACAATGCAGTGAGTAAATTTCCCTGCATTTTGGATGCTCTTTGGCTCACCCTTCTCTTCTTGTCATTCCTTCCCCCCCTTCTCATTATTGTGTATTCATATTGGTTATTAATGACAGTTTGACATCTGATATCTTTTAAATATTTACTTGTTTCACATTTGTCATGATTTCTATATGGCTTCACATTTGGACGGCAGTCAAAATCTATCCATGTCGCTGCAAGAAACTCCTGTTTGAAGTCAACAGCAAGGGTAACCCGATTCATGTTGGAATGACTGAGGAAATGGTAAGGAGGATAATGGGAGTGAAAAGTGCCCGGGCAAATCTTTCAAACAGCCTTATATGACTATGTAAACGTAAAAAAGAAACATCAAGGAAATGACCTTTCCATTGCATTGGAGCATCTTCTCTCATTGCTATGCTGAAGGCTTTATCAGAATAATGATGGGTTGGTGCTTTCTGTTCGAGCCAATCTTCTCAGCAAGTACCTTACACAAGATCGCAAGGTCTATTGTCCTTCTCCGTAATCAATCGGTTTGGAAAACTATTTTTTTTTCCGCGTCTGCAATTGCCAATTGACAGATGAGGGTACGTAACAAGTAGATGATGAGAATTAAATGATGTGTAGAGTAAGGTCTGTTTTGTATTTAACATGCTAATAATTTACATCTTTTCACGATTAGGCAAATTGGTATTTAAGTTCATTTCGAATTTCCAACCTGAATTTAAATTGGATCCCTGCACAAACAAAAGGGTTGATCCGAGAACTCAAAAGCAGAAGCATGAATCTGGCTTCCTCTAATACAACATTTGATTTCTTCATATCTAATCCTGACAAATAACTAATGTTCGTAATTCGATCAGACAGGAAGTACTCAAGAAATATTAAATATATGAAAGAAATAAATTTGTCGAAATGGCAAAGTTTAAAACTTTGGATTTTGTCTGCTTCTCCTATTCTCCTCATTGGACTGGGTTATTAGACTTCTGAATGGATATCTGAATGGATACAACAATGTTTCTGACAGAGCATGAGGCAGGAATGCAATTCTGATGGGAGGCAGGTGGTTAAGATGTGACATGTACATTCATATCCGGTTCATCATGTTGCAGAATCAATTAACAATTTTGTTGTACAGAACTAGGAAATGCCATTAATTGTGTAGAAATGCTTACTTATAAAATACAACAGAGAGTTTTCTGAACAGCGAAACGCATAGACAACACCAAAACACAGGCCGCTGACTTACTGATACAGTACTTTATTCTTACACTTTAGCAACATGGCACGCAAAGATTGACATCAATACACAAAATATCAGTCTCCATGGAGATTACTAGAAATCAATTATTGACGACATTCATTAACGAAACCTTTACCACTTCCATTTTTTCCTTACAAAATGAATTTTGTTGTTAAATTGCTTTTGGAAACGGAATATGCTAGGAAGGCTCAATGACGTCAAATATGTACCTTCGTAACATGTATTTTTTAAAATAAATGTAATGTAGTAATGGTGAAAATGCGTTTAAACCACCAGGCGTTTTGGTTTGTAAGATTTTTATTCACGATTCAGTTCACTGTGAACAATCCAGTCGTGAAAACAGGATTGATATAGCTCCAGATATTCATCTGTTACAATTGATTGCATGTCAAATCAGTGAAACAAATGTGTTTTTTTAATAACAACATCTAGACGTCTATGTGCATAAGATAGAGTCAGACAATTAGACTTGGTATCGAAGGAACAGTTGGCAAGACTGCTTTGCTTTGAGATTTCCCCAGGTTAATGCCTTGATTTCAAACAAACATTGTTCGGAAGTATTCATTTCGCTTTGAATATGCTCTTGACTGCAACGTCGATTCTGTTCCTCATCGGACGCTGCCTGACCTGCTGTGTTTTTCCATCATCACACTCTGATCTCCAGCATCAAGCAGTACTCACTTTCCCTTTTATTTCCGGATCAGCTCAGCTTAATAAAGCGTAAGCATGTGACTCCCAGTTTGTGTCAAGTCAGAAAACCTAGTTTTGTTCAGCATGTCGACATTTTGGGTGTACAGTTTCAAATCGGCTTTTTCCCTTTCAGGTTGACCAGTTTAATACCACCAGGACTGGATTGTATTCCGCCAGCCTGCGACACGTGAATTTTCAGTTTTGTATTATTAAGTTTCATCTGCACAGTTTCTGTTTACGAAATATGCTTGCCAAGACTTTCCTTCGTCAGAATTGACTTTGCGGTCAGAAACTTTGGATGAGGCACAGAAATTACAGTTCAGTCAGTACTGACAACATGGACATTTAACGTGGACAGAATGTCACCAAGGAGCTGTTAAGGTCTGACAATTGGAGAGTTGTTGATTGTGTAGCTGTTGAAGAACTGAATTCCTCATGACACTGTCGAAATAAATTACCCAGTCTGGGTCCAAACTCAAATGGTTTTCAAATTGCTTTGTTATAAATCTGAGCAGTGTTCAAAATAACGGTTGTAGAGTCGTTCCAAGTTAGAGTGTATATCTATTTCATTGAATTTATATTTACCGTTTATGATTCCAGCTCTGTTTGTCACGTTCACATTCAGTGTGATCCAGTTCAGTTCTTCACAATTATTCTCACCTTTGATAGGATTCGGTTTGATTCACTCATCGCAGGACTGTCACTTCAGAATGACAACATTGAATTGATTCTTGAACTGCGCCTTTGCTGACTTATAATAGGAGTTGATAAGATGCTATTTAACATGGCAAATCTTGGTGTGCATGATCTGTCATAAAAATGCGTAACTAAATTATGTATATTTGACACTGCGTACTGAATGTCGATACATAAATGAAATAGCTAGTTCCTATGTTGTCATGCACATGGTTCTTGTCGAAACTGAATGCAAACGTCAAATGCAGGTTCGGTGACTGTTTGCAGATGCACGTGCACACTTTTAATTCTGCTCCACAAGATTTCCTTCAGAATATTTGTCTTAATCGACATGTGATTTCAGTTAGCGAGTTACATTCAATGATTAAATGTTAAGCACACGACTGGACGTTGCTGTTGACCGAAATTAAACTGAACTACATCACACAAAACACAAGAATGTCAATACCATACCCAACAATGTAAAATGCCTGTTTAGCATCCAATTCACAATCACTAAACGTTTCGCTGCTGTGTGTACCAACAACAAATGCAGTGTAAAACTTCGCCATCTGTTTTCTACCACTTGTACTCAATCGATAACCATAGAAACTTGAAGGAAAAGGACAGAAGAAATATCGGAGCATCACTACCTCCAATGTCCGCTTCAACATGTACAAACTTGTAATTATATCGCCAGTCCTTCATTATTTCAGGCTGAACATCTGAAAACATCCTCTCTCATGAAATTGCATGTCCACCCACAGAATATTTACTCAGCAGATCAAGAAGGAAGCTTGGCATCACCTTTATCTGCACAATGACAAAATGTCAATACATATTAGCTGAGCCACAGCAGCGCACTTTCTCTGAATGAATGAAAGGAAAGGTGAGACCAGCTTCTCTCATTCATTCAGAATGAAAATATATTTGCACAACAGTACGAATGGAAAACTGACTGGTAAAATGTAAGTGATGTGACTTGAAAGTCAACTTGCTGATGGACTAGATCGTAAATGCAGCCTCTCTGTGGAATTGACTTGATGCTGAGGCAGTCAAATCACAGACCATTGCCTTGTTCCTTTTTCCTGAGTAGCCCATGGTATCACAGTTTTACGTCCTGTGCGCTCTGTACTGAACAGTTAGAAATTCACCGTTATCTGAAACTTTCATGACCCAGAGACAATAAAAACATTGTCGTTGATATGAATACAATTATAGATGGAATACTTGATATCGTGAAATGTTTACAAGATTACTCTTCGGTTTATCTTTCACAGAGATTCAACTGAATAAGGTATTGAAATTGCAAATGAAAAATCATAAACATCAGTGATGTAACTTTTTAAAACATTTCATTTAGACAGTGCTGAACATAATTAAAATTGTACTGCAAAAAAGTGTAAAAGTGAGCCTTCACCAATTAAAACAAAATAGATATTCTATTAGTAATGTCTACTGTGCAATCTGTTATCACATTGAAACTCACTTTGTCAATATAGTGAATGAGATTTAAGTGAAAATCATGTTTATAATTAACTTTAATCAGCTTTTGAATGAAAATAAATGAATGATGGTGACGAGCAGAAGAGGGAATAAGGGCAAGACTTCCTCCTCTGCAGGCCATTCTGCTGAGAAATACAATTGCAATACTTTCACACATTTCTAGCAAGTTTAAGATTAACATGGAATGTAAGGAAAGGACAAAATAACCCCTCACATAACCACGTATTACGTCTACCCATTGTTTTGCTTATGCCATGTTTATTTTTATTGCAATCCAGAAAGAACTGTGAATACTGTAAAAAAGAACAAAACAAAAATTGCTGAAAAAGCAGAGAAATTCTGGTAGCATCAGTGAAGACAAATCACAAATGATCCAGTCCTCTAGAAGGGCAACTCGATCCAAAATGTTAACTTTGATTCTGTGCGCAGACACTGCCAGAACTGCTCAGCATTTCGAAGAATTTCTATTTTTGCTCCTTACGTTGTATTTTCTTTCCTGGTCATTTTCATCGTTTTGAATAGCTTGCTTAACATGATAATTTTGTTGTGCACAGCATTGTGATCCAATTCTGTCATATCACAGTGAAGTACGCAGTGAAAATAAACTACCACACATCTGCTCAATGCTTTGTTATACCTTTTACCTCAACAGGACGTTTGCTCCTGATCAATGCGAAAATTATTCTTTAAAAAAATATTGAGAAACTGCTCCTAAGATTATCTCATATATTAGAAGTAGCATTATATCCAGGACTATTATTGTTGGCAATGTTAACAGGAAACATAAGCGCGGCAAATATCAACTGCATCGGAGTATTTGCTTAATTCGTTGTTACCGTTTAATCTTGTCTGCATAAGTTCATAAGAAGCGGTTTATAATCACTTTAAAGTGGCTACTCACCCTCTGTTGGTAAGTTGTAGAATTATCCTCTAATCTCTTCTGTTTGGGTACAATATTGTTTCTCAACGCCCAAATGAGAAAGGGCTCGAGAAAATTAAAAGTTTCAGTGGAAACATTAAAACATACACCGAAATGTACTGAATTATTTGATAATGTTCCGATCGTGTATTTGTCCTGTGGAATGAAAAGCACTGCTGATGTTTCCAGTCTTAGAAATGTTAACAGGAAACATAAGCGCGGCAAATATCAACTGCATCGGAGTATTTGCTTAATTCGTTGTTACCGTTTAATCTTGTCTGCATAAGTTCATAAGAAGCGGTTTATAATCACTTTAAAGTGGCTACTCACCCTCTGTTGGTAAGTTGTAGAATTATCCTCTAATCTCTTCTGTTTGGGTACAATATTGTTTCTCAACGCCCAAATGAGAAAGGGCTCGAGAAAATTAAAAGTTTCAGTGGAAACATTAAAACATACACCGAAATGTACTGAATTATTTGATAATGTTCCGATCGTGTATTTGTCCTGTGGAATGAAAAGCACTGCTGATGTTTCCAGTCTTAGAAATGTTAACAGGACATTAAATGTGACACATACAGACACACACACACAGACACACACAAACACACACAAACACGCACAGAGAGACACACACATGATCGCCAGTGGAATGAAGATAAAATTGTTTTATTAAACTGGAAGACAGAGATAACGGCTGAAGGTGAGAAACTCTGGGAAAAGATAACGGCATAAAGAAACATGATTGGATTAGATTATCGATACAACAGATAAGGTTCTCTGAGTTCCTCGTTTTGGACTATCGCACACCTGGGTACGAGTGAATTACGGGCCAGGAAGCTGCAAGCTGGAAAGTTGCTGTGTGAACTTGGAGGAAAATGAGTTGTGAGTGACAGGTCCAGGAAGATATCAAAGCCGGAAGAGCTATTTACAATGAATGTTTGCCAATGCATGTTTCACTGGAGTTGGGTCGGTTTGTGTTTCTCAACTCACTGCACTGATCTAGAAAATGGAAATGGATTACTTGAAGCTGTGGAACTTATAGTACATCTCTACACCTCACCTTCCTCTTTCTCCCAATCCCAATTTGAGAACGCAGGCTGTGGGTTCTATGCCCGAAACCGCGCTGGTTTGAATGCACAGAAAACGGTTAAGATTTTAGTGATAATGATCGATCATTCTCCCCAGAATTTTCAGCGGAGGACAGGCTGGTTTCTCTCCGTCATCAAGGAATTACACCGCCCTCATAAATTGGGCTTAGTTTCTTTGGCACATATCAGACTGTGGGGACATGATTGAGACGCATAAGTGATGACAGACATAGACAGGAGACTCAGAATGATTTTTTCCTCATGGTGAATGCATGAATGTCCAGGGGCCTGGCTGAAGGAATGGGTAGAAGATTTGGAGTACATTGGTGTTTTTATTCTGGAGAGTGATGGGAATCTGGAGCGCACTTTTTGTATTTGTTGTAGATGCAGCAATCATCACAACATTTGAGAAGCATTTCGGTATTTACATGCGATACCGAGGTATTCAAGGCAATGTCCCAAATGCTGGAAACGTTTTTAAAGCAGTTTGGTTGTTTTTCTTTTCACTGGTTCACACTCGATTGGCCGAAGCGCTTTCTTCTTTCTCCTGTGTACTCTGAATTCATCCATTACCGTGGGGAGAGAAACAAGCTGAATGGTTCAGGTTGTGATCAAGGCGAGGGTTCCAAGTAAACAAAGAGAATTATCGGTGAAAGAGCTGAAGAAGTTTACAAAGAAAGGGCTCACTTTACCAAATCAAAGAAAATGCTTCTGGAGAAGTAAAGAGTTAACAAACGTGTTTGGCTGAGATGTGGACGGGATGTCAGCAATCCTCAAGGCAAAGCATATACAATCAGCGAGAAACTTAGAAAATACCAACAGATGAAATATAATTCGAAGTGAGATGAAATTATCTCGCTGCCAATGTCATAGCCGAGTTGTTAAGGCAATCCTTAGGGTTTTCCCTGGATAGCTGTGCATCCTGCCAATCTTGATAATTGCATGTTTTTTTTAAACAGTTTCTGATGAGTCGAGCTCAAAAACAAATAAGAAAGTTCCCATCATCTTTCAACATTTTCTGATATCTGTTATTTTGTCTCCAATCAGTACGATGCTTTTGAGAAAATACACACCAGTTGTTTGGTTCCAGCAACACCTTCTGGGAATTTGACTCCCCTGTCTCCTCTCTCTCTCTCTCCCCCTCGATCTCTCTTGGCTCTTCTCTGTGGATTTCACCTCAGTGGATTTCTTTGACGTTCGGGTGTCCACCGGATTAAATACAGTTTCCCCATCTCAAACTATTCCCACGAACACTATATCTTCATGGTCAAGAGCATTTTAAGCTATGATCAAACGGCGTGATAGAAGAAATGTGAAAAAGAAGATTTTGTTTTGACCATGACACTGGGTGCTTTGAACTTCTCTATCACAGCAAAGAGTTGACTAAAAAAAAGATACTTTCTCAGGAAGATTTAGATATGTAGTTTGGACGGCTGAACTGATCAATGGATATGTGGAGAGAAGAGGAAGATTGAATTGAGTTTGATTATCATCCATGATCCGGTGGAATTGTAGAACGTATTGAATGGCGTATTAATGTTTCTGCGATGAGTAGGAAAGTTTAAAAGAACTACCGCGATAAATAGACACCCAGAGACAACCGGAGAACGTCAGAATTTCCGAGAAAGGACCACCTGGGGAAAGACAGAGACTGTCTACAGCCAGAAAATTCGCTAACTCTACCTGCCCAGATGAGTGAAGCAAAAGAAAACCCAACAGCCACCCACATTCTGTATCTACAGGAAAATAGGTGAGGGAATGGAGTAACTATCTGAGACATGGCACAAGGCAGAAAAATCACTCACCTCCCACAAGCTGGTTCCAGAGAGAAACTTATTGGACGATGTTGCAACTTGGTTGGTAAGGATCAAGGTTGACCAAGCTGCCAGTTTATTGATACCTCAGTGAACTCGATAAACTCAGAAGCTCTGGATGACAGTTGTGGGAGTAATATAAAGTCCGGCTCTGTCCGTGCTCCTCCTCCTGTTTGTGTTTGTTTCCCTGGTTCCATGTTGCTGACTGCTTCCTAGAACTGTGCCCCCGTGCAATCTGTGTCTGTATGTAATTGTGTGATAATATCAATTCTCCATATTCTTCCTGCATCTATCAGTCCAAGAACATGGCTGAGTGCTTCTTAGAGTCTGATGATGGTGACAGCTGCTTGTTAGGTGGTTTCTTTGTGCAGCAGTTTTCTCTGGAGTGAAAATGACGGAGAAGCTGCTGTGTTGAAATCCGGAGGAATTTCAATGCAGAGGGATCTTGTGTTTTTTAATACGCGATTGTCAAGTGAATGAAATTATGATGTACATGGGGATTTCTAATGGTCACTGCCTAGTCAGTGTTGATTAGGCTGATTTTATAACATTTATTTCTATCGAATTGTTTCATCCTGTTGCACTGAAGGTTTCATTCTGAATAAAGCTTTAATCTCATATATAGGCAAAGTTGGAGAAGAAGACCTCACTTCTGAGATGTCGGTCGAGCCTTCGAGAATGAGCCACGTGAACCACTGCCATGCAAGTGCTGATGATGCTCACATAATGTTGACCTTTTGACAATTGTTAGGCTGTAATTATAAACTAACTTTTATGTATGTATGTTTGCAAACACGAGTGGGCATTTATATCGCATTCTGGATATATTTGAAACCCAACTTGTATTTTCAGGCATATGAAAATTTATCATTGAGGAACATAAAACCAATGCGAAACAGTATTGTATAAGATGCCAGTTCATTGAACATGAAAACAGGAGGAGGTCAGAGAGGTTTAAGGAGTCTTTTACATATACAATTTTAATGTTTTCATAACATGTATTTCTACTAAGCCTTTTAATCCATTTTGAGTTAAAATGGTGAGGAATGTCGCACAGTGGTCTTCACAGCTGCATGAAGTACCACGAAACTGTAATTAATTCTAGGGGAGGGTTCATGCTTGACTGTGTAGAGTTTCTTTTTGTCCATATCATTGTGGGTTTCCCTGGTGTCATCACACAGTCCAGGGATGGTCAGAGTAGGCAGATCGGCCGTGCTAAATGTCGAGTTATGGACAGAGTGTGGTGGGGGTCCTGGGATTGTGTGGTATAATCTTCAGAGGATCAGTGAATATTCGACGGCCCGACTGGCCTCTGTTTGCATTGCAGAGATTTAATGAAATGTATGATGGCATTACGTTGCCTTTTTTCTCCCCAGTATCAGCTTACAAATGATCAACTTTTTTTTCTTGTATTTTATAAAGTGTGAACGTTCATTTTTTTCCCTCACTGCTATGCTGATTTTACGTTTTGAAAGGACGAATTTTAGTTAGACAATTCAAAATGGAACCACATCCGCATCTTACAGTCACTCTTTATCACAATCATGCCGACTCAGGATTTTGCACATTGAAGGCGAAAGCACCACTTCCAAGGAAGGAAACCCCTTGATCTGCACCTGGCCACTTTTGGAATAATTCATCTGAAATGTCCAAACACTCACAGTTTTGTGAAACCATTGAAATGTGGGAATGCTGGGAAGTTACATCTTTACCCATCCAAGCAAGAAACTCACCATCGCAGTCATACTGGGGACAGGCCCTTCACTTCTTCTGATTGTGGGCAGGGAGCTCTGTCAGACATTGAAACTTCAAACACAAAAGCCAATTCACATCAGAAAAATACTATTCGCTTACTCCGTGTGAGGAACGAGGTTTATTCGGTCACTCCAGCCACCGAGACACCAGAAAGTTTACAAATAACCACAGCTACATGTTTATGCTTTCTCTTGCTCACCCCAATCAATGCACATTGATCTTTGGATGCTTGCAAAGATGTTATTAAATCGTGCTATATTGAAAGTGTTCTTATTCTAGAAATTAAATGTAATTGTGTCTCTGGAGGACTCGGTTTTGGAAAATCGTTGCACATGTTCAAGTTCGTACCTGATAGAAACTGCCTCCCTGCACAGTGTATTAACAAGGATTATCTGTTTTTTCAACATTTAATGAACGACAGTTCGGTCACTTTCTGTTTGTAAGCATAGAATTTTGAGGCAGTTGACATTTGTTTCCACAATAAGCTTACTGAGACCTGTTTCTGGAAATGTCTATAAATGTCTTTAGTCTGGTTGTCTTTTCCAGCCTTAAAAAATCAATTTTATCTGAAATAGATGATGTATACAGTCTGCATCAAATCTCTGCAATGCAGATTTTTAAACGAGTCTGTATGTACCTATATCCTCCATCCTTACCTCCAACAAGTGTGAGGGACTCATAGAGGGACTTTGCGATGAAGAATGAAACAATCTGGCCAGCTATCTCTGACGCTTCCTTCCCTCCCGTTTTGTCCTGTTGTCTCTGACATTCCTTTTACCGTAGTTGTGGTACTGCACCATTGTTTAGATTTGCTTCTATTTCCGGTCATGCCCTTTCAGTGCTCACTATATGTCATTGAACTGTTTTCATAGTGCCTACAAGACACAATTTCACTTCATTCTTTCCCTGAGCAACAGCGGCATCATATTTCACCATGATGTGCAACCTCATGACACAACACAAACACTCAAATATTCTTAACAAGCCAGGGGAGCAAACCAGCTACCTCCTGCTCTAAGTCTGTATTCACTTGCTCATCCAATCCATATAGACGACAGCAACTTCACACTGGAGAGAATCTGTTCATCTTGTCAGAGTGTAGAAAGAGATTTACTCGGTCATCTATTCATGAAGAAACACAGTTGAAGGATTTGCTGGTTGCACCAAGGAATCAATCAGAAACATTGTGCGGTTTATTATATACATTATTATACACTGCTGCAGTAACATCATTGACATTATGGATTAAATTTTTAATTCAAATTTGCATCTATAGGACTAAATTTTGGAAATGATCCCACGTCATTGTAAAGCAGGCACCCAATAATGCAGAGTGATCATGTGCCAGCAAGTTGTGTGAAAAGGGAAGTTGTGATTCATGAGGATGGATTAAACAACAATGGAATCCACTGAGTGATTGTGAAGGTTCGGTTTTGGATGCTGTTAACATCGATCTCCAAAGCAGACCATCTGAGACCTGTTTCTTCTGACGCATAAACACCATTAGTGCAATTACCTATTGGATAAAATTAAAACTTGATCAGATTTATGTTTTACACTTGGTGAATCAAATCTTTGTGATTACTCTTAGGCCCATTCTATTTTACAGAACTCTCCATTTCCCCTACGTCATCCATCATAAACGCCAACAAGTACGAGGAGATCATGCAGATTCATTGCCACAAGTATGAGATAACCTAATAAGCTGCTCGCCTGCTTCCTTCCCTCATGATATGCCAAGATGTCTCTGAAACGTTCCTTTTGATCAACGCAATCCTACACAATTGTTTATTTTTTCTGCTGTGTTCTGTCATGCTTCTATGCGCTCATTTTACCGCATTTAGCGCTTTACATGTCGAGTCAACAGAGTAAGTGCTCAGCTCTTGCATTCCATCAACAGAAGCAGAATAATGCTCGAGCACAATCTGAAATGTCATGACCCACTGACAGGGGATTTTGCAAAGATCATATCTTTAGGACTGTAGAGAGTGCAACAAGGTAAATTTGTTCAAGCTTGTACCACAGAACTCCAGCTCGGAGAAATTCAGAAATTTACATTTAAAAAGAATGCATTTTAACATGTTTGTGTCATACAGATTAAATGCAACGCTGCCATTAATTAAGCACCATATCATTTACTTTCTTGTCAATTCCAGATTGCTGTTTTCACGTTTACAACAGAGCCTGTTTCCCTTCAATGTTAACTTCTTTCACGATCTGTCCTACACTTTCTGGATTTCTGTACACACCTGACATACTGTGCAATGCTGATGCCCTGTGTCACTCGTAATTATTCCCGTTTTATTCCTCAATAGTTTAATTATCGAATCTACATTTACTATTTTTTTAGAAATATCAATTTTGTTGTTATCCATATAGTCTATTGTTCCTGCAAGCGTATTTTCTACTGTCAGCCATGTTTTACAATAATCCTTTCCTTTCCTTTTATTTTCCCATTTTAATCTCTGCTCTTATCCATACCCATTGCCAATCACCGCTATTGGCTCTTAGCCATGCGGAAATAAACCAAACCTGACTTCGGGTTTTCTATTTTCCAGTGTGCAAGTAATATTTGAGCTCCAAGTATTATTTTTGTTTTTATCCAATTCTTCAACTGTCCTTTAACCACGCCATTGAGTATCGAAGCTCCATTTAAGTATTTGAAACAATCCTAACGCGACATATAATCCGAATTCATTTTTTTTATTATTTGGACACTCAGCCACAATTTCAACACTTTAGCACGGAATACTTGTTGTGGAGAAAGACATAATCAGTTTTGCTGTCTTAAATATTATAGTGTGCAAATTTAATGGTGGATTATCAAATCACCTTCTGAACAATTCATGTCCAATCTGCAATAAATTGTTGAACTGGTAATGAAATTCAGCAGAAAAGTTTCTTAATCAGTACCTGGGCATTGAAACATAAACTTGAAAATTCCTTTATCACTGGCTTGATGACAGTTAAGTGATATGATCACCCATTGACAATAACGTCCGAAGTCATAATGCTGACGATTGTCTTATGATTATCCAGGGACATTGTTTATGCCCCAGCTTAACTTTCATGGTGCAGTCTGTTCAATAAGGCAAAGTGACGATAAGAATGATTATTAACAAAAAAGGGTAGTGAATAATTTTCTTACGTAACAAAATTACGGATCATAAGTCTTTGTGAAGATATTTCTTCTGGTCATGCCCAAAGACGCTACCCATTGGAGACATTTGATTAAATCAATTAATCTGGCAGTATCATTTATAAAGATTGCTTAAGTCTTTGGGTAAATTAGCGACATCCTCACAGCATCCATCAATATCGTGAAACGTGCTCCGATAATAACCATTCACATGGGCACGTCAGAAAATCGGCAAAGTGGCTCCTCTTAAATATGTTGCTTTGTCACCATCATAGTTACGTCGTAGAATCTTCGGTAATGTTAAACTTCAGAAGGATGACAGCAGAATTGGTCATCTCGTCAGGCACCTCAAGCACCAATTAGTGGTGAATAGAATCTTACAGTGTGGAAGTGGAGTATTTGCCATATCAATTCCACACGACCCACTGAGAAGGATTCGACACCGACCCGCCCCTTTATAATCCAACATTTTCCACAGTTTATGCGCATAATTAACTGTTGGATTATACAATTTAGCATGGAAAATCCACACACTTTTGGATTGGCAGGGGCAGACCAAACACATATAGAGAGAACATAAAAAATAAACATTTGCAGATGGTTCCTTGATTTGGACTTTAACAAAGGTCTCTGACACTGTGGGACAGCGGTGGTAACCAGTAAGTTTCCACGTTAGCAGCTTTGCTGCACTGAATAACCAACTAACGTAAGTCGTACCTGCATCGGTGCCATGCTTCTTGGATATTCTAGCTCCGTGATTAATAAGCAGATAGGATTTTCCGTGTGCATTTTCTTTCTAAAAAACGTCTTTTAACTTTTGGTGCCTGTTGAGATGATTCCTATGGTAACCGTTGAGATTTGCTAGATAAGGATAGCATCTACTTGTGACTACTCGTATGACAATATCAAGGCTATCAACTGGTACTGCTGTCATCAAGATATGGATGTACACTAAATTTAATAAAGTTAAAAGCTTGCACAAACTAACTGACAGCATCAAATATTCTTCAGAAAGATTCAATGTAAGATGTGCTCCAGATAATGAGGTAGCTATGGCAACTGGTTCCCTGGAAACGACAATAAACGATGAGAATAAGGACAATATGTTTAAGTTATTCTTCGAAAACATCAAACATCAATCTAATTTGAATTCAGTTTATTGACAATCTGAAAAGCCAATTTCACAATCCGATGCTTTGGGGTTATAAGACACGGGAAAATTGCAACGTTGCGATGAAAACTGCCAAGCTCCCAGCATGTAGGAACACTGCCTGAAAATAGCGCTCTCTCCAGGGTACCTTTATCGATAAGTAAACATAGACTGGGTTTACCATAATGTTAAGGGTTTCGATGGAGAGGAATTTGTTAAGTGTGTACAAGACAATTTTCTGACTCAGTATGTGGATGTACCTACTACAGAAGGTGCAATACATGATTTACTCTTGGAAATAAGACAGGGAAGGTGACTGAGCTGTCAGTGGGAGAGCACCTTGCTTCCAGAGACTATAAATCAATTAGATTTAAAATAATGATGGAAAAGGATAGACCAGATCTAAACGTTGTAGTCCTAAATTGGAGAAAGACAAATTTTGACAGTATTAGGCAAGAACTCTCGAAAGCTGATTGGGGGCAAAATGTCGCAGGTAAAGAGACGGCTGAACAATGGGAAGGCTTCAGAAATGAGATAACGAGAATGCAGAGAAAGTATATTCCTGTTAGGGTGAAAGAAACGAATGGCAAGTATAGGAGATGCTGGATGACAAAATAAATTGAGGGTTTGATTAACAAAAGGAAGGAAGCATATGTAAGGTATAGACAGGATAGATCGAGTGAATAGTAAGAATTCCATACAGGAAGAAGGAGCATACATAACAGGGAAACCAGGGGGCAAAAAGGGGACAGGAGATATCTTTGGCAAATACAATTAACGAGACTCCAAAGAGTTTTAACCAATATATTAAGGACACAAGGGTAACTAGGGAGAGAATAGGCCCCCTCAAAGATCTGCAATGCGGCACTTGTGTGAAGCCGCAGAAAATGGGGAAGATAATTAATGAGCATTTTGCATCAGTATATATCATGGAAAAGGATATGGAATATAGAAGCGATAGGGAAGTAGATGGTGACATCTTGCAAAATGTCCATATTACAGAGGAGGAAGTTCTGGATGTCTTGAAACAAGTGAAGGTGAATACATCCCCAGGACCTGATCAGGTGTAGCCGAGAACTCTGTGGGAAGCAAGAGAAGTGATTGTTGGCCCTCTTGTTGAGATATTTGTATCATCGATAGTCACAGGTGAGGTGTTGGAAGACTGGAGGTTGACTATCCTGATGCCACAGTTTAAGAAGGGTTGTAAGTACAATCCGGGGGACTATAGACCAGTGAGCCTGACTTCGGCGGTGGGCAAGTTGCTGGAGGGTATCCTGAATGACAGGATGTACATGAATTTGGAAATACCTTGTCTATTTATCCTCTCCATGCCCGTCATGATTTTATAAATTTATGTAAGGTCAACCCACAGCATCTGATTCACCAGAGAAAAGAGGCCCAGCCTAATTAGCACCTCCCTGGAGCTCAAACCCTCAACTCTGGCAAAATCCTTGCAAATCTTTTCCGAAACCATTCAAATTTCACAATATCCTTCCAATAGTAAAGAGAACATAAATACAGACAATATTCCGAAAGTGGCCGAAACAATGTGCTGACTAAGATACGGAAACTGTCAGAAGGTTTGGACTGAGGGAGTGCTTCTTTGCCAGATAGAGGGAAATGAAGAAGCATCTTACTGTGAGTGTTTCAGTCCTGTGGCAGTGACTTGTCACAGAGTGAGTGTTATAGAATTGTTAAAGAATTGCTTCAGCTTACCACGGCCCAATTCTTCCATTCAGAGGTGTTCTACTCCAAATTTCCCATTCATTATTGCCTTATCCCAATTATCTCATTTACTGTTGTATTGTAACGATCCTCCCATTAGCTGATGTCCTGCTCCAAATTCTCAAATTCAGAAAGCTCGAGCACAATTATTTCATTCAACAATCCCCTGCAACGATTGTCCCTTTCAGTGGTACGCTGCCAGAATGCTTAAGTTTAGATATGGACGAGTTGAAATGAAGAGTGGTTTCGTGCTGTACATCTCCACGGGCTGCCCTGCTTTCCACCAATCCTCACATTCAACAATCCAGCACAAATCGTCCCTCTGGTGAGCTGCAAAATTATCACATTATTTGCTCCCTAAAGCACATCTTCCAGGTAATCGTGTACTTCTCACATTTTGTTTTAAAATTCGTATCTTAAAATCTCCACTTGGTTATTTGTTTTGCAAAATTTCACTTATTTACTGATTACCTGTTCGTGTTTTCCCAAACCACATGCTCTGCTCCAGTCCTCTCCATTACTGGCATCCCACACAAATTTTGCACTTTTTTCGATAACGTGAAAAAGATCCGCACTAACTGCTGCCCTACACAATTTTCCCATTTATTGATCTCCAATTTGGATGTGCTCTACTCTAATTCTCCAATTCAGTATTATCCTGTCGAAATGCTACTATTTACAGTTACCAGTTCTCTCATTTATTGTTGCAGTACGACATGACATACCCCGAAATAATGAGAGACTCACTCAGTTCTTAAACTCTCATAACAAGGCAATAACTCAGTATTGAACATTTGACAATGATGCATTCCCACATTTCTGAACATTATTGCTTCAATATATCAGCTAATAGCAAAAATAGTGCAGTGTAAAATGAAATTGATAAATACAGAGGCAGTACGTCGTTGTATTACAAACCTGCAGTTCTATCAGAGGGTCAGTCCGGATTGCGTGAGTCATTGTCAGACTGTCCGCAATGTGGCAGTGGCCCATTGCCTGGGAATGTTTTCTCAGGGACCTCCACATTTTTAGAAGGTCAGTCCTCACGCATTGCCTCACTGTGAGGGACAGTTGCGATTGTGCATCAAAATTATATGATCAGTATTGGGTTTTGCAAGGCCTCATTAGCAGAGGTTCAAAACGATGATGTGCCTTCTTGTCATACATTCATTCTGAAGTTTTCCACATTGTTAGCAGATTATATCAGAGGCAGTACCTCAATGCATTGCGATCAGAACTGTGGGAGAGTAATATGATTAGAAGGTGAGGGCTGAGGTATTGAAGCTCTATCACAGACTGGGATATTTGGGAATGCTTTATTATCGGAGGGACAATACTGACACAGTGCCTTATTATAAGGGTGTCAAGAATGCAAGGAATTCCACAATAAAAAGTTTGTCCTAAGGTATGTTGCATTGCCAGAGGATCAGTTCTGTGTAAAGTCCTCATTATCTGATGGGTAGGAATGAGGCAGAGCCTCATTGTCAGAAGGTCCGTTCTGAGGCAGTTTCTTATTGTAAGGGGTCAAAGTTGAGTTTTTGCCACACGTTTCGAAAAGGTGTCTCATTGTCAGACGGTCAGAAATGATGGATACCGTTAATAACCGTGGTCAATATGAACTGCTGTCTCAATATAACATGGTCAGAATTGGGCGTGTGCAGCACGATTTTAGGATCAGTGGTAGACGCTTAATACTGACCCATCAGTCTCATTTCAATAGGGTCGAAGTAAGGGATTGCGACAGTGTCGGAGATTCAGTTCTGAGGCAATACCCATTTATGAGAGTGCCAATGCTGAGGCACTGGCCCATTGGAAAGAGGTCAGAACTGAGAGAATGCTACAGAATTAGAGGAGGTCTTGCTGCACATCAGATCTTCAACACGGAGGTCAGTGCTTCGGAGTCAGATGGTCAGATATCTGAGAGTGCGTTACTGTCAATTGGTCAGTTCTGAGGCTGCGACCAATTGCACGAGGTTCAGTTGTGAAGGAGCAGCTTAATTGGTAGAGGTTTAATGCTGTTGCAGTGCCTCAGGCGTTAGAATTGTGGGCGTGTTTGCATTGACAAGGTCAGTAATATGGTTTTGCATCACTGGCAAACAATCAGAATTGTGGGACGGCACAGTGACTGTCTTTCATTTACAGATGCCCTGCAATAATTTACTGCACCTGTCCCACTTCGATCTGTTCTGTTGCTCTAAATTATTAGCCCCTTGCACCACATGGAACAGATTTCTATCACTGAATGATATCGTATATCATTTTTCCTCCAGTATTTCCAGACGTCCTGCTCCAATTCTTTCTTTGAGTATCTCTGCAACAATTTTCCCACTTATTGTTCACTGATTTTGCAGTTCAATTTTTCAATGCACTTAGTGGTGGCATTGCCCAATTCTGTAAAAAGGTTCTACAATTTACAGATGTCCTACTGCAATTCGAACAGTATCTGATGCCCTCCTCCAAATTCTCCAATTTAAATATGTCCTTACACCCTTCACTAATTACATGGAATTATTCGTCCAGTGCCGAATTTCCAAAATTGTGTTGTGCACTGCACGAAATCGTCCATTAACTGATGCAGTAATTCTTAAATTTAATGCTTCTCTGCTACAATTCTTTAATTGTTAGACCACTGACGAAAATTTCCCATTTACTGTCAGCCTGCAGCTATTTTCGTGTTTACTGATGCCTTGACCTTAGTCGACCATCTGGAGGTGATCTTCTCCAATGCACTAATTTCGTGGCATTGTGCACTATGACTCCAATTTCCTGATACCCTACTTAAATTATCCCAAATAAAGGGGGTCGGGCAAATGCATAGAGTGTCAGGAATGCCAAATGGTTAGAAATGTGGCATAACATCATTGTCAGACGGTCAGTACTAAGGGAATTCAGCATTGTCAGATGACCAATACTGAGGCAGTGCTCCATTGTGAAAGACCCTTAATTGTGTAAGTGCAACACGATCACAGGGTCAGTACTAAGAAGCAATGTCAGAGTGTCAGATTGATTGGGTGACCTCTGAAAATGAGGCACTGCCTCTCAACCGACCCATTGATTATGTGCACATTCTCAGTACTGACTACGCAGATGTGTGCCACTCTCTCATGTTGACATAATGAGGCCCTCCATCAGTACTGAGTCGCTGACAATCTGGGATTCCAACCGGACTGGACCTTCAATAACGAACACCACCTCAGACCTGCGTTGCATAATCGTCAGGCACTCGCTCAGTATTGAACACCCGAACATGAGGCTCTCCTTTAGTACTGAACCGCTGGCTATAATTTGCTCCCTCAGTGCTGACCCTCTCAACAAGGGCACTTGTTACAAAAAGAGGATGTAATACAGGCCTCCCCACAGTGAGCGTGAGGTCGAAGAGCAAATACATAAACAGGTTATGGAAAGATGTTGAGGCAATAGTGTAGTGGTGATGGGAGATTTTGTTCTCCCAACATTCACTGGGAAACTCTTAGCGCCAGAATCTGGATGATGTAGAAATTGTAAGAAGCGTCCAGGAGAGTTTTCTATGGCAGTATGTCAATAGTCCGACGAGGGAAGAAGCCATAATGGACCTGGGACTGGGGAATATGACAGGACAGGTTGTAGAAGTTGTGGCGTGGGATGTCTTTGGGGACAGTGACCACAATTCTGTGTATTTTAGAAGACACGTAGATAAAGGAGAGGGAACAGTACTAAACTTGAACAAGGCTAATTATATCAAAAGTAGGCAGGCCCTCGGAAGTGTGTATTCGATGGAGCTACTTTAAGGGAATTCCACATTTGAGATGTCGGAGGTTTTTAAATATAGATAAAAGATTGTGCAGGATAGGCATGACCCATTGAAAGCAAAGGATATGAAAGACAAGATTCATGACCAATGGAATACAGGATGAATTTTACGACGAGCCAAGAGGAAAAGGGAAGTATACATCAGGTCTAGACAGCCAAGAACAGAACGGGCCCTGGATGAATATCGGAAGACTAGCACAAGTCTTAAACAAGGAATGAAGCGGGCTAAAAGCGGTCAGGAAATAGTTTTGGAAGCAGAATGAAGGAGAATACCAAAGCAGGAAGAGAAAATAATTGGTCCACGAAAGGTTAATAAAGGAAGACTGTGTGTCGAACCTGAGAGATTGGGTGAGATTCTGGATGATTACTTTGCATCAGTGTTCACTGAGGAGAGGAACATGATGAATCTTAAGATTGGAGATGGAAGTTTGGTTAGACTGAATCACGTTGACATAAGTAGTGAAGACGGGATGGGGAGGCTTGAGGTTATTAAGGTGGACAAATCCGCACGACCGGATGGGATGTGTGCCAGGTTTGCTGAGGGAGTCTAGAGATGAAGTAGCTTGGACCATGACATTCTTAAATACAGGTGAAGAGCTGGAGGAGTGGTAGTTAGTTCACGTTGTCCCCCTGTACAAGAAGGGTAGTAGGGATATTCTGTGTAACGCCAGACCAGTGAGCCTGACATAGGTGGTGGGAATGTTCCTGGCGAGGGAACTGTGGGATAGGATGCATTTACATTTAGAAAAGAAAGGGTTTATCAGTGCAAGGCAACATAGTTTTGTGCTGGGGAGATCGAACCTGACAAACCTAATACATTTCTTTGAGGAAGTGACAATGTTGATAGATGAAGGAAGGGCTGTTGATGTTATATACATGGACTTGTGGAAGGCGTTTGATAACGTTCCCTCTGGTGGACTAATGGAGAAAGTGAAGTCACATGGTGTGCAGCGTGTTCTGGTTAGTTGGATGAAGAATTGGTTGAGCGAAAGGAAACAGAGTAGCAGTTGAAGGGAGTTTCTCGTAATGAAGAAAGGTGAACAGTGGTGTTCCACAGGCGTCAGTGTTGGGGCCACTGTTGTCCATATCACGGATCAATTATCAGCAAATTTGCAGATGACACGAAGATCGGTAGAGTAGCACGATGCATAATGGACTGTCAGAGAACGCAGGAGTTTAGGTAGACTTGAGACTTGGGCGGAAAAGTGGCAGATGGATTTCAATCCAGACAAATATGAGGCGATGCATTTAGGCAAAACTAATTCTAGAGCGAATTATGCAATGAACGAAAGAGTCTTCTGAAAAGTTGATCGACAGAGAGATCCGAGAGTGCAGATCCATTGTACCCTAAAGATACAACGTGGATAGGTTGGACAAGTAGGCATATATTATGTTTGCCTTTTTTGGACTGGGTATTGAGTACAAAAGCTGGTAGGTCATGTTAAAATTGTCCAAGACATTGATTCGGCCGCATTTAGAATATTGTGCACAGTTCTGGAGCACACATTTCCTGAAGGATGTGGACGCTATGGAGAAGGTGCAGAGAAGGTTTACGCGGATGTTACCTGGAACGGAAGGTGTTATGTATGAAGAAAGGTTGAGTAGGTTACGTTTATATTCATTACACAAAAGGAGATGGTCGGGGATTCTATCCTGATTGACGTTTACAAAATCATAAAGGGCAGAGACAGAGTGGATACAGATAAGCTTTTTCCCAGCGTGAACGATTCAGTCATGAGAGGTCACGCTTTCAAGGCGAAAGGTAGAAAATTTAAGGAGGATACACGCGGCGAGCACTTCACACACAGGATGGTCGGCGTTTGGAATGCTTTGCCAGCAGAGGTGGCCGAGGCAGGCACAGTAGATTCATTTAAGATGCGTCTGGACAGATGCATGAGTATATGGGGAGCAGAGGGATCCAGACACTTGGGAATTGACCGACAGGTTTTGACAGTACATTTGTATTGGTTCAGGCTTGGAAAGCCAAAGGGCCTGAACCTGACCTGCAAATTTCCTTTGTCCTTTGTTCTTTGTTCTTTTTCAGAACTGACCCTGAATGTGTGCCACAACCTCGATTTTGGCCACTTTGAATGAGGCACTGCCTCAGTACTGTCCCTGCGGCACTTAGCTACAGTTACTGCTTCAAAACCGAAGCTCTGAAATCAATCTCTTCCTAAGGACTGAACTTCTTAAAGTTCGCTTGCTCACTACGGGTCCCCTCCGACGGCTGCACCAGCTCAGGACAATGACGCACCGGCTCAGTGTTGCCTGCCTGTCATTGCAGGACTCCCTCACACTGACTCTCATGCTGCGATACCTGTTTGTTGACCTTGTGATCATGTGTCACTCCCTCAATTCTGATCACATTCTAATGAGGAACTGCCGGAATACTGACTGTCAATAATTCACTCCCAGAGTTCTACCATCTGGCTGTTCTGCAACACCTCAATACTAACACTCTGATAGAGCTGGAATACCTCAGTGCTGTCTGAGCAATAACCCTCTGATAATAGTGCACTTCCAGAGTTCTAACTTTCTGAATGTGCTGCAACAACTCAGGACTAACCCTCTGATAGAGCTTGAATACCACAATAATACCTGAGTATTGACCCACGAAAAGTAATGCACTCCTACAGTTCTGAGCATGCGACAATGCTGCACCACATCAGTACTGACCCTCTGAACGAGCTGCAACACTGGAGTACCGGCCTATATCTCCCCACCCACCATTCTAGCCGCACAAACACTTCACCCCGCAAAAGGAAATGGCTCAGTCCAGAGCATATCTTACTATCACTCCTTTAGAACTGAAACTCCAAAAATGTGCTACAGCTTCAGGTATGACCCACTGACAAAATGGTACTCCATCAGTACTGACCCTCTGACTGATGAGCCTTCTCTCAGTATTGTCGCTCTGAAAAATTGGCTTTGCTTCGTACTGCCTGCTTAAGAGAGCACCACCGCCTCAGTATTTAACCTTTTAAAGTATGTCGCTCACTCAAGTCTGATGCAATTAAAGTGAATTGGCTTAATTTTATCCTCTCATAATGACACTCTCCCCCAAAACAGTAACACCCATTCTCAGGACTGACATTCCAGCAACGACTGCTGCCTCAGAACTGACCCTCTGACTATGAATCGCGACATTATTTCTGACCCCCATCCAGAAACACGTGTGCAAACTGAGCATCTGACAATGACACGATGACTCAAATATGATCCTTTGACTGCGCTGCGATATCTCAGTACTGACCCTCTAATTGAGTAGCACGACCGTAATTCTGGCCCCATTACAATGAGGCACGCCCTCAGAACAGGCCTCTGCCAATGAGATCAGTCTCAGTACTAAACCTCTGACATTTCGGCAATCCATCAGGACATACTGTCTGATAGAACCACAATAATATTTATCATCTCTATCATTGTGATGCACCCTCTTAGTTCTTGATCCTACATAATGAGACACCGGTTCAGTCAAACCCAGTTTTACCATTATATTCAGAACAGACAAAGATCGGCTGCCTCAGGACTGCCATTTAACAATTTGGCACTCGGTCACATCTGACCGTATTAAGACGAGCATCCTGTATTCACCCACTACCAGTAATGCAATCCCTCAGCACTGACTCTGACAAAAAGGCATCACCTTAGGACTGATCTCTAACATTGCGGCATTTCCTCTGAATTGACCATGTGACGGTGGTGCAAAATCCTAGGACTGACTGTCAAAATTCGTGGTCTTCACCACATTCTGATTGCCTGACAATGAGGGACTTCCACAAATCTGATTTTCTGAAAATGAGGCTCTCCTCCAGTGTGCACATCAGAAAAGAGGAAGGAACACGCATTAAGAGGTTCAGTCTTGAGGGAGTCAGTGATTGTGTGATAATCTGCCATTGTTCGACTCTAGTCTTGAAATTTTCCTCCTCAACAAGAAGCATCTGATGGAGCCTTAAATTCTTAATAAATGCTGAGAGGCACGCTCTTAGAAATGCATCTCCGACATAAAGGCGTTCCACAGTCTTGATGGTCTGATAATGAGTCTCTTTTTCTGGACTGTCAGTCCTACTCTACCTCAGGAGGCACGCTGTAAACATGTTACACCCCCTTTGTTCTGTTCCCCTTACAATGGGACACTGCCTCACTGTTAAATCGTTGACAGAGAGGCACTGCCTCATTTTTGCTCCTCTGAAACGGTGGCACTGCTCGACAATTGACCTGCTGACTGTGATGTAGCATTTCAGTACTGACCCTGTATTGGTTTGGCACTCAGTCAATGTTGTTAGCCATAAAATTAGGAAATGCCTCAGTATTGAAGCTCTGCCAGTTATGCAGAGTTAAGTGCTTTAACTCTATATAAAGTGCTGCAGTGCCTGAGTACTGGTGCTCTGACATTGCTTCAATATCTCAATGTTCACCCTCTAACAATGAGGCCCGCAATCCTGTATGGACCCGCTAATCGAAATGCAATGCTGCTACTCAGCACTGACACGTCTGTTCTCTGACAGTGTCAAGATTGAGGGGGTGGTGCATTTACAGAGATGGATGGAAAGCTCCACTGTCGGAGGGGCAAGATTGAGGAACTGCCAACCTATTCGATCATCAGTACTGAGGGAGAGCTGCACTGTTAGAACATTAAGAGAGTTCCGCACTGTCAGAGGGACAATCGTGAGATCGTTCTGAAGGGTCATACTGTTGCATTTTCACAGTGTCATCACTGACGGAGCTCTGCACTGTTGAAGTACCAATTTTAAGGGATTGTCGCCCTGTCTGTGGGTCAACACCATGGGTGTTCAGTTGCTGCCAAAGAACACTGCCACAAGTCGAGCGTTTGACCAAAAGACATTCCCTCACGACTGCCAGTCTGAAGGTGCTGCATGACCTCAGTACTGATCGTGGAAATATCTAGCACTCTCTCAATTCTTCCCCCATTGAAACGAGGCAATAGATCAACTTGATCATCTGAGGAAAAGGCCCTCCCTCAGTACTGATCTCTTACAGAACTGAAGTACCTCAGTGCTGATCTCTAATCATGAGTCAAATACTTAATTTGATCCTTTTACCACAAGGCATTTTATCAGCGTTGATCATCTGACAAAAAGTCTCTTGCCCCACATCATCGCCATGTTGATAATAAGGCCTTCCCTCAGACAAGATCCTCTGACAATGCTGCAATTATTCGACACTGACCTTCAGGAGTTTGCATTTCTGCCTCACAGCGCCAGAGGCCCTGGTTCGATTCCAGGCTCAGGCGATTAGTTGTGGAGTTCTTCACATTCTCCCGTATCTGCACAGGTTTCCTCTGAGAGCTCCGGTTTCCTCCTACAATCGAAAGATATACAAGTAAAATGAATTGCCCATGCTAAATTAAACATTATTTGTAGGATGTGGTGATTAGGTGTAATAGTAAGAGTATTCCACTACCGAACAGCCCAAATTGCCTCCTTCTTCAAAGACGACAATTCCCCCTCTGACGAGGTCGACAATGCTCTCGACCGCATCTCCTCCACTTCTCGCATCTCTGACCTTTAACCCCGCACCTCCAATCGCCACATGGACAGAACCCACTGATCCTCACATTTCACACCCCCAAGCTCCGATACAACGTATCATCCACCGTCATTTCCACCACCTCAAACAGACCCCACCACTAGTGATATATTTCCCTCCCCACCCCATCAGCGTTCTGGAGAGACCACTCCCTCCACAACTCCTTCGTCAGGTCCACACCCCCCACCAACCCCATCTCCACTCCCAGCACCTTCCCCTGCAACCGCAAGAAGTGCAAAACTTGCGCCCATACCTCCCCCTCACCTCCCTCCAAGGTCCCAACGGATCTTCCCGTATCCATCGCAAATTCACCCGCATCTCCATACACATCATTTACTGTATCCGTTGCACCCAATGTGGTCTCCTCTAAATTGGAGAGACAGGCTGCCTACTTTCGGAACTTTTCAGGGACAACCTCTCGGACACCCGCACCAACCGACCCAACCGCCCCGTGGCTGAACACTTTAACTCCCTCTTCCACTCCGCCAAGGACATGCAGGTCCTTGGCCTCCTCCATCGCCAGGCCCTGACCACACGACGCCCGGAGGAAGAGTGCCTCATCTTCCGCCTAGGAACCCTCCAACCCCACAGGATGAATGTAGATTTCTCCAGCTTCCCTAATTCCCCTCAAACCACCTAATCTCAATCCCAATCCCCGGATCGAGCACCGCCCTCTTGACCTGCAATCTTCTTCCCGACCTCTCCGCCCCCACCCTCCTCTGGCCTATCAACCTCACCCTCACCTCTTTCCACCTATCGTATTCCCAGCGCCCTCACCCAAAGTCCCTTCCCCTATACTTTATCTCAGCCTGCTTGGCACCAGCCGCATTCCGGAAGAAGGGTTTATGCCCGAAATTTCGATTCTCCTGCTCCTCGGATGCTGCCTGGCCTGATGTGTTTTTCCAGCACCACATTTTTCAACAGTAATAGTGAGAGATTAACATAGCGAAATGTGCTCGCCTAAAGGACTCGGTGGTTTATTCTTCAAAGGGTCCGCGTGGAGTTGGTTGGGCGTCTTGGCCTGTTTCACAGTGTAGGAATTCTATAAAGAGGTACTGGCTGAGTATTTACACTTTGTTATTAATGCAATCCCTCCATTCTGACCTTATGACTCAGAGAACATCCCGAAATATTGACCCTCTGACAGAAATACTGCCTCAATCGTACCCTCTGATAATGATGCACTCAGTTACATGTGACCCTCTAACAAAAAGAGTGAATGCCTCAGGAGTGGCATTCCAGTACTCGCCGGGACAGACCCTATGATCGAGCGGAAATACTTACAGTGCTGGTTCCAGACAGAAACTCTGCAAATTAGACACTTCCTTATGTTTGACTCTCTGAAAAGGAAGTACTCATTTAATGCTAGGTCTATCACAGTGCTTCAGTACTGACTCTGTTCTCACTCCTGAAAGCTGCAGGAGTCCTCATTTCTGACCTGGTTACTCTGAGGCACTGCGTACATTAGTAAATGCGGGTTAATGCTCAGTCAGGTCCAGTTTGTAGTAGGGTCAGAAATGAGGGGGTGCTACACAAGTCGAGGGTCAGTACTGAGGTTCTGAACAACTGACAGAGGATTAATGCTGAGACAGTGCGTCCTTGTCAGAGGGTCAGAAATGAAGGATTGTCTTATTGTCTGAGATTCAGTCCTGGCGGAGTTACGTGTCAGAAGTCCATGATGCGGGATTGTCTGAGGACTGAGAGAGTGCCCTAGCCCAATTTCCCCATTCAGACCCTACTCTAATTCTCCCATTCAGTATTGTTCTTCTCCAATTTTCCCATTTATTTCTACAACGCCGGAATTCTCCAATTCTCTAATACTCTGGACCAAATTTTCTTATTTAAGTAAGCTGTAGCGCAATTATTCCATTCGTTAGTTCCTTGAAATAATTCTCCAATTTTGTGGTGTGCTGCCAAAATTCTTAAATTTAGGCATGTCTGAGTTGGACCGAATGGTCTGTTTCCATGCTGTACACCACTGTGATTCGATTTAATGCTCCACTGCCCCACACCAATCCTCCCTTTTACCAAACCTGCACAGATCTTGGAATTTCACCAAGTCTTCCTTTGAGAATTATTGTGCCGCAATTATCCCACTTAGAGTTTAATGGCACCTACAGGACCTCTCCAATTATAGATGCGCTGCATCTCATTCTTTTGGTGTTGTATTCATTTCAATAGGTCTCTGATACACTTCTTCCACGTATTGGTACCCAGCTCAACATTTATTTTTCGTTTACTGATGTGCTGAAGCGAATCTCCAGTTTACAGATGTTAGCAACATTTTTCCTTTTTATTTATTCCTAGTTCATATTCTTCCATTTAGACATGCTCTGCTTCAGTTCATTAATATATTAGCGCTTCTGCATGTTCTACTGTACTATGCTGGCAGTGTGCTCAAAATCTCTCATTTGCTTATGCCCATCAATTATCACACTGACGCATACCACTATGCTTATTTATCCATTTACTGATGTCCTAACCCAATTCTCATAGGGTTGCCCTCGTCAATTCTCACAATTACTGGTGCCATGCCCGAGTTCTCTAATTCAGTTACATGTGCACTAATTCTTCCATTTGTATTTCTGGACAACAATTATCCCATTTAGCTGTCCACTGCAAGAATGCCTGAATTTCGGCATGCAATGCATCGAATTTCAACACTAATACACATGCACAAACCATACCTTTATTGATGAAACGCACCAACGCTCCTATTTGGTCTGCTTAACTCTTCATATATTTGGCAATTTTCACCAAGTTTCTAATGTACTGGCATTGTGCAGCGAAATCTCCCATTTACCGATGCGCACCCATTTTCCCAATTATTGTTAACCTGACACCAATTCTCCTGTTTTCTGATGTCCTGACTCAAATCTACCAATTATTTTGCCGTTCACCAAATGTTTTTAATATTTTGAACATAAAACATATAATATGGTGAACCTGCAGTGTATAAACAGGCCCATTTGCCCATCACATCCTCACCAACATCTAACGAGTTGTCCACACAGACGTATTCCCCTAACTCATTAGTCTGCATTTACCACTGATGTATGCAACTAACCTATACATCGATGAACATTACGGGCAATTTAGCATGTTAAACATTTACTGAAACCCGACCTCAATTCTGCCAGATATTGTTGACATTACATGACCTTGTGGTATCATATTCCAATTTTCTGATATCGTTTATTGTATAGCTTTTTCATTTTGCCGTTCCTGCAACTATTCTCCCATTCGGGCTCCACTTCTTTGTACCAATTCTTTCATTACCAATTCCTGCATCATATTTCCTTTTAATCAGGAGTCAGTTAGATTAGCATTGAGAGCGTGACCTCTGGCAGTGAGGCACTCCCTCTGAACTGATCAACTGAAATTGGTTACATTTTCAGAACCAACTGTCCAAATGTTTGGCCCTTGCTCAGTAGTGACCCTGTAATAATGAGGCCCTCACTGTATTCTGACCCTGTGATGGTGAGGCCATTCCTCAATCCTGACATACTTCCACCGAACAATGAGTCACATTCTCAGGACTGACAATCCGACAATAACTACTGCCTCAGAACTGACATTCGACAATTAAGCAAGATGAAAAACCACCCAACACCAGTTTACGTACGCTAGCTTTCGTCGCATCACTCCTTCACAACCCAAGTGATGAAGGAGCAGCACTCCGAAAGCGAGCGTGCTTCCAATTAAACCTGTTGGAGTATAACCTGTGGTTTTTAATTTTGTACACCCCAGTCCAACACCAGCATCTTCAAATCATGACAATGAAGCATTCACTCAGTTCATATCCTCTGTCAATGCTCAACACCGACCTCCACTATCTTAATTCTGACTCGCTTACATTGAGTACCTGCGTCAGAAAAGATCCTGCGATGATCAGGCACGGCTTCAGTACACGTTCTCTTACAATGAACGAATTCCTCAAGGCTGACTGTCCAGAAATCAGGCACTCACTCAGTTCTGACACTCCGCCAGTTCTAAGAATGCAAGCACATTCCCTCTTATCCAGGAGCATCCCCCCTTACCGAGTAGAATTAGAATGTTCGCCTCAGAATTGACCCACTGACAAATAGAAACACACATTGCACTGCATTTCCGATAACAAGGTTCTACCTCAGTACGTAGCTTCTGAAAGAGCAGATATGGCCTAGTGGTATTATCGCTAGACTGTCTATCCAAAGGCCCATATAATGTCCTGGTGAACTGGGTTCTTATCACATCATAGCACGCAGTACAGTTTGAATTCAATAAAACATCTGTAAGTATGATTCTAATGGTGAGCATTAATCCATTATCGATCGCGGGTAAAATCCTGTCTGGATCACTAATACCTTTCATGGAAGGAACCTGCCATCCTTATCTGGTCGAGCCTAACTGTGCATTCAGACCACAGTAGTTTTGTTGACTCTTAACCAGCCTCTGTGAAATTTAGGGATGGGCAATAAATGCTGCCTATTCAGCTACACGCTTACCTGGCCAATGAATCAAAAACAGTCATTACTGACCAATAATGGTGTTACACCATCTCAGTTCTGACCCCACTTCAATGAGGCACCAGATCAATATGACCCTGTTTTGCTTATACGCTCAAAACTGACAAAGATGGGCTACCTTTAGATGACCTACTGTGAATGTGGCACTCGTTCAAGTGTAACCGTATTAACATGAGCATTGTCTCTGTGTTGACTATCTGGCATTGATGCAGTCCCTGAAGTCTAATCATCTGACAAAGACACAACGTCTCAGGACATGCCTCGGAGACAGAGGCAACATTCCGAAATGACAGTGGTGCAAAGTGTCAGGACTGACCATCCAAATGTCTGGCACACCCTTATTGTACATCAGAACATTCAGAGATGTTCCTGAATTGAATTGAATTTATTGTCATGTGTACCGACGCACAGTGAAAATCTTTGTCTTGCGAGCAATACAGGCATATTAAGTAGTTAAGGAACATAGATATTAAATAACAGGTGAACAGCGGCAAACACAATAACACATGTACAGGCGAATTTGACGATTTTGCGAGTCCATTCAGCATTCTAACAGCAGTCGGGTAGAAACTGCTGTAAAACCGGCTAGTGCATGTGATCAGGCTTCTTTAACTTCTCCCGCAATCTCCTTTTTGGTAGAGTTTATAGAAAAATCATTGCCAGGGTGGGATGGATCCTTAACAATACTAGCAGGCTTTCCTAGACAGCGACCCTGGCAGATGGATTCATTAGAAAAGAGTGTGGCCTTTGTGATTATCCAGGACAAGTTCACCACTTACTGCAACTGTCTCCAATCTTGAATAGTACAGTCGCCATATCAGGTAATGATTCATCCAGAGAATGCTCTCGATGGCGCACCTATAAAAGTTGGCAAAGGTGTATACGCCGTCATGCCAAATTTCCTCAGCTGCCTGAAAAAGAAGAGACGTTGTTGGGGGTTTGTAATCAGTGCGCCCACGTGAACAGTCGAAGGAAGCTTGTTGTGGATGACCAGTCCCAGGAAGTTGACAAGTTGACACTCTCCACTCGTTCCACAACTGTGCTGCTGATATGTGAGATGTGTGTTTGGGTGGTTGGGGCGGAGGAGCATGAGCAGCGTCCCGCCGAAATTCAATTATGAGTTCCTTTTGCAGGGGTTGAGAGCAAGATTGTTCTCAGTAGTGCATTTTCCAGGTCTTCCGCCTCCCGTCTGTTGTCTGGGTTGTCGCTGTCTGACATTATACGGACCATGGTGCTATTATCAGTTAACTTGTGAATGGCATTAGTCTGGTATTTGGGGACCCTGTCTTCGGTATGCATTGAATACAGTGAGCAGAGTGGGGACTGAGAACTCACCCTCAGGGAGGCTCCACTGTTGAGTTTTATGGAGGATGAAATATTGTTTCCAGTCTTTTTTGATTGTGGCTTGTGCGTCAGGATACCGAAGATCCAGTTGGAGAGAGTGGGGCTTAGTCCGAAATTGTATGTTTTGAAATCAGTCTCGAGGGTATAGTCGTGTTGAAGGCTGAACTATCGTCAATGAATAGGATTCTTACGGCGCTGTTCTTGGTGTCCAGATGTTCTGGGGAGGAATGAAGGGTAAGTGTTGTGACACCTAACGTGAATCTGTTTGTCAGATAGGCAAATTGGAGTGGATCAAGAATATTTGGAGATTGGAGTTAATTGATGACATGACCAGCCTTTCAAAGCACTTCATGACCAGCGACATTACGGCCACTGGACAGTAGTCATTGAGACATGTAGCATGAGCTTTCTTCGGGACAGTGATGATGTTGGCCCTGTTGAAACAGACAGGGATAGTGGTCTGCTGCAGGGAGACTTTTAAGACGTTCCAGAAGATCTCTGAAAGTTGATCTGTGCATGGTCCGAGTGCACGGCCTGGTACTTCACATCGTTTTCCTTGGATTCACACGAAGGGAAAATTATCTGATCTCTGATTCGGTGACTGTTGGGATAGTTTCATCAGGACTTGGCTGAATAGTTGTTAACTCTGCCGACAAGCGAGCTTAGAAGGCGATTGGACAATCGGGGAGGGACGTATCATCGCCTGCGAAATTTAACTGTCTCTTTTTAGACCTGTGATGTCATTAACCCCTTGCCACAATCGTCGGCTGTCTGTCTGTGTCTCTAGTTTGTATTGGTATTGGTCCTTGGATGTCTTAATGGCTCTGCGAAGGTCATAGTTGGATTTCTTATATTTCAATGGGTAGACTGATCTGAAGCCTCATGCCTTTTTTTTAGCAGGTTCCTGTATGTCCTGATACATCCAGGCTTTCCTGTCAGGGAACACCCGGATTGCCTTCCTCAGTATGCAACTATCCACACACTTGCTGATAAAGCCTGTGCTGGTGGCAGCGTACTTGCCCAAAGTACCTGTGGACTGTTTGAACACGGCCCAATCAGCCGATTCCAAACAGCACCGGAGATGATCCTCTGCCTCCTCCGACCAGTACTGAGCCTGTATTGGCGAGCTGGTAGGTGCTGATATTCGCAGCCTGCCAATTCTCGGCTCTGGTTAAGATTAGCTTTTTGAATCCAATGAGATGAATCAGTGACGTGTTAGACAGTCAGTGCAACCGGATTGTCTGAGTAATGACGGGTGCCCTCGCTCAATTCTCCCATTTACAAGTGTCCTGCTCTTAATCAACCACTCATTGTTGTCCTGCCCCTAATCTCCCAATTACTGTTGCTCTGTAACAATTCTCCCTTTACTTTGTGCTCCGCTCCAAATTCTCCTATTAGTATCAGCCCTTGCCTAATTCCTCCATTTATTAGTTCATTGCAATAAATCTCCAGTTTGGTCGTGGGTTGCCAGAATTCTTAAAATTAAGCATGGACACGTTAGAGTGCAGCGTGTGTCCCAGTGCTAGTTATAACTATCACTCTTTTTATGGCTTTTATGCCCTGCATCAATTCTCCCATTTACAAATGCTGTACAAATTCTGGAACTGTATCAACTCTCCCATTTTTTATTATCCTGCCCCAGTTCTCTCACTTAGAATTTAATGTCATCTCCATGAATTCTAAAATGTCTCTTTAAGTATCCAGTAACTCTGGCAGCATTAGAGCGTTTATTCTTGTCAACGGTTTCATTAATTAATTGTCAATTGTACATTATGTGCCAGCATCCCTAATCGAGTTAGAACCTCTATTTGTTTCAGAATTCTCTCTCACTGTTAGTGAATTGATGTTTAGTTCTCTATCAGTGTCAGTGTCAATTCGTCTAAGAAACTCAACCATTACTTACATTAATGCATCTGTTGGTGTCAGCGTCTGTAAGAAAGGGAGTATTTATTGTCATTGTTTTATTGATTGTCAGTGTGTCTATCAGGGATAGAGTCTCCATTGCTGTCATAATCCATATTACTCTTAGAAAGCTTATTGATTTCAGAATTCTGTTCATGTCAATGTCTCAATTACTATCAACGTCTCCATTGGAATCAGAGTCTCTATTAGGACAGCGTCTCTATTAACGTCAGTCTATCCATAGAGTCAGGACCTGTATGAAGAATGGATTATTTATTATGTGCTAGTGCCTGATTAAGTGGGTGTCTATCAGTGTCAGACTTCTCATGAGAGAGCTGTCGGAATCTCCATTACCTTCGGTCCCTCTATTATTGCTAGAATCTGTTAATGTCCATTTCTCAATTAGAATCAGAGTCTCCACCGTGTTGGAAACTTTATTAATGTCAATGTTTCTGCTGACTACAAATTCTCTGTAATTCGAAGTATCGACACAGGGTCAGAAATATATTTCTCTCCGAATCTCTAATAGTATCACTGTTATCATCAGTGTCTCTACGATTGAGTGTTTCTACTTGTGTCAGAGTTTCCTTAAGTGTCAGAGTTTCTATTACTAAAACTATATCTATTACTGTGCATATCACTGTTAGCGTTAATGTCAATGTCTCTGTTAGTGATACTGTCTATATTAATGTTAGTGTCTGTACTGAAGACATTACCGCTATTAGAAGCAGGATATGTATCAGAAGCAGCGTATGCATTAGTTATATTGTCTCAATTATTGTTAGTGTCGTTGTAAGTGTCCTTCGGTCTCTGGGTATCAATGTCAGTATTGGCGACAGAGTCACTATCTCTGTGTCAGTTTCCACGTTTATGTCAGTGTCCGCATCAGTATCAGCGTCTCTGTCAGTGCCAAGGTGTCTATTGATGATAGTGCCTGTTTTCACATCAGTGTCATAAAAACAATTCCTGTCAGTGGCTGTATAAGTGTGCCTTTTTCAGTTAGTGCCAGTTCTCTCATGACAGTATGTGGATTCGTGCCTGAGTCTGTAAGAGTCTTATAGTAGGTGTCTCTTTCAGTGTCAAAGTTATAAAAAAAGAATGCCAGGTTTGAGTGAAACAGGTTCATTTGAAAGGACATGTTTTCAGAACACTGCGATTAGTGGGCAACTAGTAGGGCAGGCTCATAGGAAACATGGATGTCAGGATCATCAGAACATGAAATGAAAGGGTTCATCAACAGTGTTATCAAGCAGCATCTGTTCAGCAATAACGTGCTCAGTGATGCCTAGTTTGTGTTTCGCTAACGTCACTCAGCTCCTGATTTCATTACCGCGTTAATTCAAACATGGACAAAAAAGCTGAATTCCAGATGTGAGGTGAGATTTACAGCCTATGACATCAAGGCCGCTATTGACCGACTGTGGCATTAAGGGGCCCTGGCAAAATCGGTGTCAATGTGGAACGGGGGTTAGAGTTATACCTGGCACAAATCAAGATGGTAGTGGCTGTAGAGGGGCAGTCATCCCATTGTCAGGATATCTGTGCAGGAGATCCTCAGGGTGGCGTCTGGGCCTCAACAATCCTTAGCTGCTTCATAAATTACCTTCCCTCTGTCATAATTTCAGAAGAGGGGATGTTCGCCAATAATTGCAGTTTTCAACATCATTGGCTACTCATCAGGCATTCAACCGGTCTGTGCTCAACTGCAACAAGGTCGGGACAATTTCCACACTCGGGTAGCGAAGTGGAAATTAACATTTCCGACACAAAAATGCCAGACAATGACTATTACCAATAAGAGATTCTCTTACTGCTGCCCCTTGACATTCAACTGTGTTACGAAGACTCAATCCCCACTGTCAAAGTACTTAACAGACACTCAACTGAACTCACCACATAAACACAATGACAACAGGAACAGGTCAGAGATGAAGGATACTGCAACATATCTCACGTCCTGACACTCCAAAGTCTCGTCACCACCTTCAAAGCACAAGTCAGGGTGGTGGTGAATACTCCAGACTTACCTGAATGGGTGCAGCTGCAAGAACACTCAAGAGACTTGACACCATCCAGGTAAAAGCAAACCGCTTGATTGGCAGGACATCTAGAAACATTCAATCACTTCATGACCGACCCTCAATAGCAGCAGTGTATTATATCTACTACATGGTCTCCAGACATTCATCAAAGATTCTTCGAGAGCAGATTTTAAACGCACTACCGCTTCCACTTAGAAGGACAAAGGCAGCAAGTACTTGGGAGCACCATAATCTTAATGTTCCCCTCCAAGGCACTCACCGCATTGACTTGGAAATATTCAGTCGTTCCTTCACAGGGGTTGGGTCGAAATATTTTGAGTCCCTCCGTCCCAGTGTTGTCGGTCAGACCACAGCAAGTGGACTGCAGCGATTCAAGGAGGGAGCTCAACACCACTTTGTCAAGGGCCAATAGGGATGATCTATCAATTCTGGCCAGCCAGCGACGCCCAGATTTCACATAGTAATACAGAAAAACATGGAATTTATATTGAAACGTCAATTTGGTCAGCCAATGCATCTCGATGCATCCCTTCTATCCTGACTGACCCAGTGTTAACCGATAGTTTAATACTTCTATAGCATATATTTCCTGATCAATTACTGGCTCTTTTGTTTCAGAATCACCACCCCAGCCCCATCCGATTCACCGTGAAACTCAGTGCATGCCAAGCATAGAAGTGAAGTGGACATTGCCATCCATTCAAAAGTTTTGCATTTCTGAGATTTGTGAGCACACAATCACGCGACCAATCTCGTTTCCATTTCTCTCTTATTTGCACATATTGCGGAATGTGTTGTTTGAAATAGCTTGTGTCTGATACCGCATGAACAGAACATCGTTTTCTATCCAAGTTGTCTGGCAAAAGAAAAATAACACTTCGTTTTCCCCATTTTTAAAAACGGTGATAAACCCGTTTCCTTCTGAATGAAGGGGGACTCAACTTTATCTTTTGTCTCCCAAGTTAATTTCACCTATGATTATTTCGTGATTCAACAACCGATGAATTACTAATTTTGTGCTGGCCGAGCTTTTCCATGTAAATCAGTCGCTGCTCGTTTCAGAAAACCGTGTGCAGTTAGGGAAAATCTTTTTCCTTTTCCAAACTCCCTCAGCCTAATTGTCATCTCAGTTAGAATTCACGACAAACAACTAAACCCGATCTGCATATCAAAGGACAAGGAACTTTTTTTTTCATGATTCATTTTCCGTTCCAAAGCCTTAATTTACATGAACGTTGCAGAATTGTTGCTTCCTGAATCAAGTCAGCAGCATTGACATTCGATGGTATGGTTCGCTCTCGACGTATTGTCCCTGGTCTTGAACCAGCTCACTCGATACTGTCCTGACATTGAAGAGAGAGTTGTTGAAATGAGGGAAGTGACATTCATTAACAGAGGGGGACTGAGATATATGACTGAGGGAAATGGGCTGTACTAACTTAGGCAGTGTTGGATATTGTAACTGAGCGGAATGAGATCTAATAGTTAAGTTCTAGTAGGATACAGTAACTGAAAGGGAGTGAGATACATCAATTTAGGAGAGTGGAATGGAGTCAGTAAGGAACCTCTGATATAAAGACTGATGATGGTGTGAATTAGTGCATGATAACGACTAGCATGCAGTGACTCAGGGGAGTGGGAAATTATGATTGATGGAGAGTGGTATGTAGTGATGGATTGAAATTGAATATCCGGAATTTAGAGTGTCTGAGGTACGGACTCAGTGCTGTAGGATGCGATTACCGATGGGGATTGGAATACAGTGACTAAGGTGAGTGGGATATCGTGTATGGGGATAGTGGGGTGTAATTCCAAATGTGGTGTAGGATGCAGATACTGAGGAAGTGGAATGCAGTGACTGAAGGAATCGGGCTGCAATGACTGGAATGTAGTAGCATGTAGTGACAGAGAGAAGTGGGGTGAGGTGATTGAAGGGGATTAGGATGTACAGACTGAGGAGTAATAGATTGCCGTGACGGAGGGGATTCTGGTCATATTACGAGTCGATTGTGTGGCATGTATGAAGCCTGTAGCTTTATTCTGACCTTTGGAACTTCAGGAGTCGGATTCCACGATCCCCACCAGCACAACACCCCAAGAACATTGAACGGTTACAAGTGCCAGGTCTCCGTTCCACAGAGAAAGTTGATCAATTTACTATATTAGCTCCTGCCTCCAGTTTGCATGGAGGACGACATCGTTGATAAACATAGAATTGTATCATTTCCTAAATGATGTGGACGACACGAAATGCTCACTCTATAACCTCTCACTGCCCTTTCAGTTCTCCTCTTCGTGAGATGGTGACAACTCAGTGAATCAATGGATGATGGATCGGAATTTGCACTCTATTCTGCCTCATCTGCTCTGTATACACGACAGTATTTACCTCAGGCTCTATTTTGCCCCATCCTGGAAGATATTTTGCCACTCAGAATATTTCTGACAGGAAATCAAAGATAACTGACTTGCACGAGGGAAATTCAGTCTCTTAAGCTCAGACCAACGCTGTCCCTCTTTTGTTGCTATTCTTATCTGCTGTCATCTCTGTCTTTTTCTGTATGTCTTTGATTGTCTGTGTCCCGTTTCATCAATCTGTTTGCCTCTTTTTCTGAATTCATCTATCTCTGAATGTCCCTCACCCTTTTTGTATGTTCATATCTCTATCTGTGTCGCTCTATGTGTTTCTGTCTCTCTCTGTCTCTCTCTCTGTATATCACCCTCTCTGTTTGTCTTTCACTGCCTTTCTCTCTCTACCTGTCCCCATCGCCCTCTGTGCCCGTTGATCTCACACTCGCCGACTGTCTGTCTCTCTGTCTGTATGTGTGTCGCTCTCTATGTCTGTCTGTCTGTTTTTATGCTGTCTTTCTCTCGTCATTTCACAAGCTACTTTTCTATTTCTTTGCTTTTGTTCCTCTCTTCCTTACCCCACCTTGAACAGATTGATCTCGTTCGATCTTTACTGCATTATATTGAAACAGTCTTATTGTTCTTTAGTTCTTCGCTTCATCCGTCTCCTTCTGTCTGTCTCACTCTCGGACGAAGGGTCACTCTGTGCGAAACATCAAATCTGATTTATTTACAGAGATGCTGCTTTTACAGCAATATCTGTTTTACTTCCTTCCAAACATGGCTTGTTCGTGCTATAATCCAAATGTTTTTAAATGCTGCAACATCAGTTACATCCAACAGTTATTCTGGTAATTCGTTCGACATGCAAACCACTCTCTGTGTAATAACATTACCCCCAAAAATTCTCCTTACACAGTAAAAATGTGGAATCTAATATTGAATTTCCAGAAATTAGGAAAACAAATCGGCTATTCATATGGTTCATTTCTGTCATAATTGTATAAAGCTCTATAAAGTCATCCATCAACTTCCCACTACACAGTGAAATGAGTCCCAAGCATTCCAGCCTAAATTTTGTAACGAACACACCCCAGTCCCCGCAATATCTCAGTGAATCAGTTCACAATCCTATCCAATGTAATAATATCCTTGCGAATGTAGTACAACCAGAATTGCAGACATGGTCAATAAGGCACATCACAAGGCGCAGTGCAGCATCAACATGATTTCCATTTCCTATACTCAGAGGACTGAACAGTGAATAGAAGCATGCTAAATAATTTCTTAAACATGCTTGTATACTTGACACAAATTTTAAAGATTTATGTACTTGAACCAGACGTCTCATTGTTTCTCAACAGCACTCAGGGCCCTACTATTAATATATATGTCCAACCCTGTTTGTTTTACAAAACGCAATACCCCGCAATTGTTCAAATTAAACTCCATCCGCTACTCCTCGGAGCAATAAACGAATTGATCATGATCCCTTCATAACCTAAGTAAACTTCTTCGTGTCCAAAAGGCCAGCTATTTCTGAGTTGTCCGCCAACCTGCTATTTCCGCTTTTTTTTTCATTCAAATTGTTTATATAAATAAAAAAAACTTTCTTCGACAGAGCAAGGGTCTGAAAAACCGCCGGCCCCACTGCAACCGGCACGATGGGCGAATGGTGGACGCAATGGCTTCCTTTTACCGTCTGACAACCTCAAGAGAATTTGGCTGAACGAATTTTGCTCCTTGTTTCACTTTGCCTTCAATAATTTGCTTCTAAATTGTCACCTTCCAATTCTCTGTCTCCCATTTACTGCAATCCCCTTTTTAACCCCATGGAGCCTGGTCCTTCTCGATCAGTCCTTCCGACTTCCTGTGTCTTTCCGTTGGGCATTCCATCATTTCTCGTCCTCTATCTCCTTTCTCCACCCCGTCACTTTCTCTCTCTCTCTTTCTCATTCTCTGTTATTGTGCATGGCTGTGACTTTCTCTGTATCAGTGTTACTCGGGACGGTTCGATACAATCATAATTTCTATCTCCTTTCGTGTGCATCCACATGGAAATATGCTTTGCCGCACTTCTCAAACTACCGCGTTGTCAAATTGAATAAATTTACTGGAATGAATGCTAATGACATTGGTTGGGATGTGTTTCCTCTCCTGTGCCTGCCCCCGTAACTCTACATTTTCAAGTGAACAGGCAGTGAGAGCTGAAAGCTCACTGAGGACAGTGTTGCAATGACGTCATAACACAAACAGCTATTACGAGAAATGAATGCATGCGCTACTTGGCTTCACTCTATGTAACAAATCAACCAACCTGCCAATAGAACATTCAGCACCAGCTTTTCCTATGCTAGAGGCACAGAGGACGACAGCTTCTCATTTGCTAGACGCACAGAGGACGCAGCTAACTGGCAGACATTGAGTGACAGCAATGTACAACTTAGAAAGAAAATGAACTTCACCTTATCAAGTCCCTCTCAGACAATAAGACAAAAATTGTCCATTCAGCTTTACAGTCAGTAAGTTACATATTCCCACAACCAACATCATTACAAGGTTTTTCCTCCAAGATTCTCGATGGCTTGTGCCCCGATGTGAGATTTATGCTTCATGTCACTGATCCCTCGATGAAGAGAAAAGCTTTCTTCCAATCTATACGTCTAAAATCTCAGAATTTTATACATCTCTTTCATGTTCCCGTCTCATTTTCCTCTGCCTTGAGGAAAGCGTACCCAATCTCTCAAGTCTGTTTCCATAACTGTTACTCTCCAGCCCAGGCAACATCCTGTTAAATCTCCACAAACCAACAACAGTCAAACACGTTCCTCTCATCTCGTTCAACTTGTACAAGCTCTGATCTGCGACTACTGACTCTTAATGGTGGGCAATGTTAGCACCGGGATGCTCTTAAACATTTTTTTTAGGAACTCCATGATGGTTATTTTATGAACATCTAAGATGGATGGTCTGATTCTCTATTATTGTACTTGTCTGTATTTGTAGTGTGCGAATTATACTTGACACTTGTCCGACTGAATATTTTCCATATCCTGCTGCAAAGGAAAATTGACTATTTCAGGATCTGCGGGAGGATAAAATTAGTGAACACATCCGAACTTAGGATGGAGGCAAGATCATTGAAGAATCTGAAGTTCGTTCAGCTGCGGACTCTCTCTCTCTCTCTCTCTCTCTCTCTCTCGCTTTTGAGGAATGCCTGTAGAGATGTTGTGGACTTTGAATTCCTGGCACTAGCAACTACCTTTTTTTTCACATTTGATTTGTTCAACCAGCAGAGCGTTTCCCTCAGATTTTGATAAACTATAATCTTGCTCGGGTCCGATTGTCACACTCTGTCAAATCGTGCCGTGATAGTAAGAGTACTTACTCTCAATGCAGGAATTACTCTCCTCGAGTTCCACACTTTTGACCAAATCTTGTAATGAGGTGTGGAGCTCATTAATCCTGATGGAAGACTAGCTAAACGTTGCTGAACAGGTTGTTGCTGATTGATCATAATATCGTTGACAGCTTCCTTAGAATTTACATAGTAGAGACTACACAGACCAGTCAATGACTGTCTGCAATGAAATTGTCCTGCTTTCTAACTTCAGGAAACACATAGACAATTAACCACATTGTTGGTAGATGTCATTATTCTTGTTGGACTTGAATAGCTTGGCGAGGAGTTCCACAATTCCTGAATGCGGAGATGTTGGACAAGAGTGGAAAGATCAGAAGTCAGCGAAACCAGATTATCGTGCACTAGGTTTAAATTAAATTACACGCATTCGGAGCACAGCTTATTTGTTTGGTCACCTAATTACTATAAACAGGTGTCATGCGACTTTGGACTATTTCTGCAGATCAACGTTGTCAGAGTCAACAGCATACGCTCCTTCTAACACCTCTGGTCTTTCACTTATATCGTGCAGAGTTAATTAAATTGTCTGAACATTAGCCATTGTGAAGCTGTGTACAACTTGAAGCGGTTGAAATACATCATCACATTGGCACTTCTAGATGAGTATTGTTGCAAATGTTCCAGCTTTATTTAATTAACCATGATGTGCATGGATCTCACATAATGGAGGATTCATTTGTTGAGGAGCAGCCTCCTCCTCAAATGACTCTGTTTCATTTTCCAGCAAAATGTCCAACTAAATGTGACAGGATCGTAGGGATAGATCTGACCAATTGATTGAGGGATGGTTTTATCCATCACTTGCAACGTATCGAATATGGCCATGAAATGTTCCTGTCAACTCATAATCTAGCTCTGGCTTGTGCTGCTCCTGGGCATGTCCTTCTGTACTGTCCATTGAACAGGATAAGTCTCTGAGTTAGTAATGACTATGTTGGGAGATGCACGGGAGAGTGAGATTGCAGATTGTGCAAAGTATGATTCTGCCGCTGGTCATGTTTGACTGAGCCTCGTGGATATTTCGACGTCAATTGCTCGATCTCATTGAAGTTGTGGAGCCTGTCTTGGTGATGAAGCCACCCAACAAGAGTACATTCTCGGGCCTTTCCACACTCCATACTTCGTTAAAATGAAATATTGAATTTGGTGCTCTGGTACAGAGTATTTAGTGGCAGGTATCCTGCCCAATTTAACCGAATTACTTGAGACAGCTTGGGACCTGGCACCAATACTGATCACTCCATAACTATATACCAAGGAGCTGCCACCTCTGCCTGGTTCCGTCTTTCCAGTGGAACAAGGTCTATCAGAGATACAGCTGCATCATCGACAGCAACTGCTGAATTGCCTGAAGACTGGTCATTTGCTAATGTTGTGCCATTATTTAAGAAAGGCTGCAGGAAATTGTCTAGGAACTATAGACTGGTGCGTGTAACATTTATGTTGGGTAACTTGTTCGAGTGCATTCTGAGAAACAGGAGCTACGTGCATTTGAAGAGACAAGGACTCATATGGAAATTGTAAACATAGATTCGTCGGTTTGGAAATTATGTCTCACGAATTTGGTTGAGGTTTTTAAAGGTGTGACCAACAAGGTAGATGAGGGAACTGTGTATGCGGACTCTAGCAAGGACTTTGATTTGGAACAAATTGGTAGATTGTTGCGCAGATTACATCTCGTAGGATCCAGGGACAGCTCACCCAGTGAATACAAAATTGGCTTGACGTGAGAAGACAGAACTTCTTCGTCGAGGGGTGTTTTTCAGACAGGAGACCCTTGACAAGTGGCGTGCCATGGGATTGTTGCTGCGTCCAATGCTGTTCCTCATTTATATAAATGATTTGAATGAGATTTCAGGAGCTATGATTAGTTAGTTTGCAGATAATACCAAGACTGGTGTCATAATGAACAGTAAAAAAAAGTTTATATGGGATTGCAGGGAAATCTTGCTCACCTGGACTCGCGTGTTGAAGAATTGCAGATGAAGATTAGTTTAGGTATATGCAAGGTGCTGCAGTCTGGTAGGTTAAACCAGAGTGGTATGAATACAGTAACTGGTAAGGCATTGGGCAGTGTTACGGAACAAAAGGACCTCGAGTTGCAGCCACATATTTCTTTGAAAGTGGAACCACATGCAGACAGATTCGTGAAAAGTGTACCGGTATGCTATATTACATTGGGCATAGCATTGAGTTTAAGAGTTGTTTTTGGCAGATGTAAAAGACGCCAAATTTCAAATTCTGTGTGCAATCCAGTATAGAAATGATATGATTACACTGGAACTAATTCATGAAAGATGTAATAAGCTTCCACCTGGATTGAAAGTTTTCTGTTTTCAGAAGAGATTGCACAGGCTGGGTTTTATTCCCCTGGAGCATATAAGACTAAGTGGCGACGTTTTAGATATCTATAAAATCATGACAAGCAAATATAATTTAGATGGAAAATGTTTTTTCTCTGTGGTAGGGGAATCTAAAACTGGAGAGCGTACGTTTCAAGCGACAGGGAAATATACAAAAGAGTTCAAAGCGGGATTATTTTTCTCACAGACAGTGTGCCGATTATGTAAGAGGTTGCCAGAGATACTGGTGGAAATTAGGACAATGTTGTCATTTATAAATCATTCAGTCACGTCCATGAGTCGACTACTTAAGGAATAATATGGAAAATAAACTCAAGCATGGGGATCTAATTTAATTGTGATAAATTGAGAGGTTAGATGTCGGGTTTGTTTCCATGCTGTAGACCTCTAACACTCTATGATGATTATGATGCTGTTGGGACACAATCATGCTGACAGAATACTACGTTACAGTAAATGTCCAACTTTTGCTTGACTACTCTGTGAGAAATGTATTTCAGCTCAATTTTATATGTTCTACAATGAAGAGTCAACATCACTTATCTTCTTAGGCGCGCAAAAATAAACCATCGTCATTGTTTTAGTTCGAGGATAATTGAAATGAACAATATTTAAATTACCAGAGTACTATTTATTTATTGCACAATTTAGTGACTTTCAAAAACATCTGATTTTATATTCAGATCAGCGAACGCAACATTTTGCAGTCAACAAACCTGAAAAAATGGCTTCAGAAAAGCTTAAATATAAACACAGTGCCTTTGAGTTTCTCCACTACCTCCAAAATACTGACCACGTCTATAATCTTTCCAGGGAGCGTCTAAGCCTAACCTGGACAATTATTCACCCAATTGTTTGCAACAATACCTGTTCGAGATGTCCCTGAGAAACAATGCAATGTATAGGTAGACTGGTCAATGGACGAGCAGAGGGCGCAGTGCGAGTCCAAACACAATTTAAAATTCATACAAATGACCTGCCGACAAAAATGCCTCGCAAGATTGTCTCTGATGATGACTTCTGGTGTTTAATGCAGGCTTTGAAATTCTGCAGCTTGGAATTATTCCTGAATGAAGGCTTTACAAAGGTGATTGACTCCTACAGCACTTGGCGTCCAACAATTAATCCCACATGAAACATTTTCAGTGTCGGTCTCCTCCATAAGGTCATTGCCAAGAGTAAAGGGAATCTACTTTGATGACAAACTTCGCCTGCAACGGTAGTAGATTTGACAACTTTAAGTGCGTTTTAGTCGTCAATGCACAAGCATATGGCCGAACATGAAATAGTGTAGGTTTGATGGGATTCAGATTGGTATGACAGGTCTGTGAAACATCGAGGGCCGAAAGGCCAGTACTGCGCTGTACTGTTCTATGTTCTATAATCCCAGCCCATCCTCCTTGTGTGCGTCTCTAGACAGAAACTTCATTGTAAGTAGTCTCACCATTGCTCTGACTATTAGAAACAAAGTTCCATTCCTGGACGTCATAAATCATTTGATAATAGCCATTGTTTTATTGCTCAATTAGGAAAAATCCACCCATTAATTTTGTTCAATTTCATCACTGGAATATGATGAATACAGTGCACAAATCACAAGAAGATTCTTTGAAACAATGTTTCTGATAAAGCAACCAAGATCAAATTATTAAGTGCACTGGCACTAAAAATGGGCAATTAATTCTCTTCGTATTGCATGCTAATATTAATATGCATTCCTTTTCATGACAATAAAGTAACAGTGTCTAAATGCTGGACAGTCTAGATACTAGTACATTTTTATTGCGTCTATCTCGCAAGTGAATCGTGAGGCCCGTGAATATCAGTGTTCACGGAGATAATATTTATGGAGGCCATGCTTCTGAAAGATGGATAAATAGTTTCAAATGTAATATCCCTCCAGCTGAGCATAACAAATACAGTCTTAACTGAACGTCACCAGACTACACTCATAAAACCCAAACTCAGCATCCAGCAGTGGTCCTGTTTGAATGTATTTTTAAACTTAATTCATTCATGTGGTGTCGGAATCACCAGATTGACAAGTATTCCTTGCACATTTCGGCGTTTCCATTGTGAACGTGTTGGCGAGTTGTCTTCATGAACTGTTGTTTTTCATTTTCTATAGGACCTTTTACAACGAGAGGATCTTGAAACAATGACACCGAACAAACGGAGACATATTTCCAAATAACGACGATGAATCGTCTGCAAAAGAACTTGCAGATACTGGTATTCCCATGCATCTGTTTCCCTGGTCCTTCTAGATTGCCATGATTTTACAAGGTACCGGGGAAGGAGACTTGAAAAAACTTTTGTAGAGCACCTTGTAGACAGTGAACATTGCTGCTACTGAAGTTCAGTGAATTAGAGTGATGGAGGATATTAGGGGGAATGTATAGAGGAGACATCACTGGTAGGTTTATTTTACACGGGGTTCTGAATGCATGGAATGCATTGCCAGCGGTGGTAGTGGAAGCATAGTCATTAGGGATATTTAACGGACTGCTGGACATGTACATGGACAGCAGTGAATTGAGGGGTGTGTTAGGTAGGTTATTTTATTTATGATTAGCAATAATCCTCGGGACAACATCGTAGGCCGAAGGGCTTCTTCTGTGAAATAATTTTCTGTGATCCATGTCCAAAATTTCCAGATCAAATTTAGCATGGGGTTAGATATGAATTACATGATTCTCCGCACTGTTCCCATCAAACAGAGAAGGAAGGGTCAGCATGGGGTTAGATAGAGGGGGAAGATTTCACTACACCAGTAATTTTGAATTTCCAGGCCACATTCCGCATGGGGTTAGTTGCTGAGTATTTCTGACAGACACTGTCTGCATCAAACACTACCAGGACAGGTGCAGCACGGGATAAGATACTAATTAAAGCACTATCAAAACTGTCCTACATCATGGATTCCCAGTCCATGTTAATTCCAACATCAGACACAGATTAAAACTCGATATTGCAATGTACTCATCAAACACTGAACGGCAGTTATACCATGGGTTGAATATGGAATAAATCTCACTTTGCATTGCCTATATGAAACAGTCTCCAGACAGGTAGCGAAAGGGTTAGACACAAATTGAAATTTAAACTACACTTTTGTCTATCAAGCGCTGACAGGTCAGGGATAGCACACGATTAGACCTAGAGTGACTCCATTTCTTTTCCAAATTACTTTTTCTGAGGCTCAGGGGGGAGCACTATTGCCTCACCACACCAGGAACTCGGGTTCGATTCCTGATTCGGCCGACAGTCTGTGTGGATTTTGCACATTCTCCCCGAATGTGTGTGCGTTTCCACTGTTTGCTCCCATAATCCAAAGGTGTACAGATCAGGTGAATTAGTCATGCTAAATTTCCCACAGTGTTAGGTGCATTAGTCAGAGGGAAATGAGTCTGGTTGAGTTGCTCTTCAGAGGGTCGGTGTGGACTTGTTGGGCCGAAAGGACTGTTTTCACTCTGTAGGGAATTGCATCCAAAACTAAAGATAAAATAATTGTCCGTATCATTGAGATTATCAAACACCCCAGAACATGTATTCCATGTGTTCAGACACAGCATAAAGCTCTCTCTGCAATACCCCTTTCAACTTCCCAGGTCCTGTCCAACATGAAGTTAGATACTCATTATATCACACCATAAACTGTCTCCAGCACACATTCCCAGTACAGGTATAGCACAGGGCAGACAGAGGGGAGCTCTCACTGTACTCCTTTAAAGGGAAGGGAAATAAAACCTTCATGTTGCCCCCATGTTAGAGACATCAAGGAATTAGGTATAATATCCTGCCTCCTCTACTATTTCGAACTGGAAGTAAATTTAAATATTGATTTAAAAAAAGGGAAAGAACTGCAGATGCAGGAACTCCGAAACAAAAGTAGAGATTGCTGGAAAACTTTAGCATATCTGGCAGGATGTGTGGGCAAAACTTAGAGTTAATATTTTCAGTCCACTGACCCTCCTCCAGAACCTTAATTCTGCTTTCTCTTCACCGATGCTACAAGACTGCACTGGACAGTCCCCATCAAACTTTCCAAGAGCAGTACGGAGAAAGTTACACACTGAAAGATCCTCCTACAGATGCACAAGCCAAACAGAAAGTCCATTCTCAGTATGATGTCCGATATTCATTGAACCACTGCCCCACAGTCCCTAAGAAACATATCCAGGACGATAAGTCGTTTAACACAGAATTTACCAAATGTCCAGCCATTTTCACATGGGGTTGAATATTCAGAAAATTCACAACCCACGGTGTCTATAGAACCGCAGAGGTAAAGGCATAATAACTCGTTAGATACAGTTTAAAACCTACGTCTACACTTTTGCGATCAAACATTGCCATGATACAGACAGGTGGGCTTAGTTATCAAATAAAACTTCACCTAAACTGATCCTTGTCAAATAAAACAAAATAAAACACGGTCAGCTTGGGTTCGATATTGATGATGTCACTCCCCACACTGTGCCATAAAAACACTCCTCTGCCGGGAAAAGCACGGGGTTACAGATTAAGTAAATTTTTCCCCACACTGTCCCCCTCAAACACTCCCAGGAGAGGCACCGCATGGAATCATATGGAACTTGAACCTTTCTCGACACTGTTCCCATCAAACACGATCAGGCCAGGGACAGCACGGGTTTATAGATGGAACGAAGATGCATCGAACTCTTTCCAATCAAAGACTGAAGGACCCGAGGTTAAAAAATATCTAGTCTGGTGTTCGAGATCAGTGCATTACTGTGCTCGTTAGAGTTTTTATTTTTGTAACTGTTTTGTTTCTGTCTTGTAGCATACCAAGGAAACAAACAAACTTTACAGTTTGACGCTATCCAAAAAAAACCAAGGCCATCTCTGACGCATACAGGGCTATATTTATGGACCTTGAGATAATTGGGGTTTCAGAAAAGTAAAGCAATCCCATTTAGCTTCGGCTGAAAGACTTTGGAATGTTGTCGGTACAACTGGACCATAGTAGCAACTGCCCCAAGCATTACTGTTTCCCTCAGAAGGTAGTTCTGAACCTTGGAATAAGCCATTCAGCAATATTTGTACTTGGTAAATTCCTATTTCTAGGAAACAAAAACAAGTTTTGTGCAGACCAAAGACTGTTTTTCACAAAAGTCATTGTCCTTCACGTGCAGTTGATGTTTGTCTTAGTGTGCATCGTTGCAATGGATGAAACACACAGTCCAGTGTCACAGAATTCCTTGTGACAAACCTCCACAAAAAAGAGTAACGTTATTCAGATGACTTCATTTGCAGAGTCAGATTTCAGACGGAGATATCTGATAGTTTCTACCCGTTTGCAACTGGTTCGTGGCCTGCGTGCAGTGGGTCACACTCACCGGGCATTTAAAAAGAATCTCACAGGTCGAGCCCTGCTCACCACCAGCCAAGTGATGTCTTGGTGTTCCCCGCTGCTGGACAGTTATATAGGATCAGTATGTATTCCAATGTACTTAAAAGGTCTGCACAGTGTTCCATTCTGCACAGATTGCATGATTGTATTAAGCTGCACACGAGCATGTTGTGGACAGTGGACCATGTTGAACACATTTCTCATCTGGCTTTATGGTGTCTGGTCTACTACTGTAAGCGGGATTGAAAATGTAATAGAACGAACCACTTCAGCTGATCTGGTAATGCCTTCATTTATATTCTCGTTCTTATGATTGGATCGGTCGGTGTCTGACTGCTCCAGCTAGTCCCATTCCACTCTCCTCGCATATTTGTGCAACTTGTTTTCCATCAATTAATTGCCCAGTTTGTTGGTGAATAACTGTCCTGCATCTTTCCCTGGCCCTATATGTTACTCCGCTGGAACATTGAGTTCCATCATTAAAAAAGCTCTGAAACAATAAAAACAAAATGTGGCACGTGCGTTCTTTCAGTTACAGTGCGGAGCTCCAAGTTTGGCGGGGGTTTTTAAACCGCTTTGAGACACGTCTTTGTAACTTGTTCTGTGGCTATTAACCGATCGTCTCCGTTAGTTACTCTTGGCAGCCTATGTGCTCAGTGACATTAGTAAGATGGATTCATTTAAATTTACTGGCCTAACAGCAGCAAGAACTGGTAACATTCACACTGTGTGACAGACTTGAGTCGAGAATCTCAGTAAGGAGGGCAAATCATTATCTCACCTGTGTACAAAACAATTCTTGTTAAATTTTGCACACAACTCCCTGGGTTTTGAAATCTAAATTTTTAATTTGTACAGCTCAATATTATGAGTGACTTTTACTAAACTTCTCTGTTCGTACTTTCCGTATGTTAGTATGTGGAGAAAATCATTTTGCCCCTGCATTTCGAGCTGAATAAACGTATTTCATTAATATTGTTTCTCCTCATTCCTCATTGTAGATGGATTCTTGAATCTGCTCTTTGTATATGTTTTCAAAAGTAACTTTACTGTAATGATGATTGGAGAATACTATTGTACCTGCCACAAGCCTGAACATCCATGTCCTCTAATTCTCTTTGTCTTCTGTATCGTTTCCAGTGTCTTAATCACTATTTAATTGAAGCCCAGTAAATAATTTTTCATCACAGTTCATTGACATCGATAACATCAGTAGCATGGACCTCGTCTGCTCTCTCTGATCCTGGAATTAAAAACCTGAATTGTGTTTATCGCGGATTATGGAGTATAACAAGTTTTTCAATGTATCACTGATGTTGTACTGACTGATCAATAGTTACAGAATGAATGTTTAAATTTATGAACAGAAATATATTTATATTCCGACAATTCTCAGGCATTATTGCATGCCCAAGCCACATTGAATGGTTACACACAATCGATTCAACTTCTTCAACATTCCTTCCATCAGTCACCCTCATATATCCAAACTGGAATGTCTAAATTTTAAATGAGTTTTAATTTTAATAAAACATTATTCAACTGAAAGGGGTTAATTGGAACGATTTGTTCAGTGACTGTGATTTACGTCAGTCCCAGTGGATCCTAAATGTGTCACTCGAGATTTAGACACTTCTATGAATAAGGGATTCCTGCCAATGTACTTCCACTTAATGTGAAGGGGAACAGCACGAACAGGGATCAGCAAATCCAGAAAGAGGGGAGGAGAGATCAGAGTCGGAGATTAAGTGATTGGAATGTTCTAACAATAGATCAGAATCTGACAGCAATCGGCTCTATGTACGAACAATGGATCAGAATTTGAGAGCAATAGACTGGAATGTTGCAACAATGAACAAGAGTTTTTTCGGTGGTCTTTACTGGCTTTCTAAGCCTTGGATATCACTTGCTTTCAGGATTGAAGATATCCTTTTCATTATTCAAGGTGCTTACTATCCGATTATCGCAATAGTTGGTGTTCCTCGTAAGTCAATCTATCTGTCGATTAAACTGCATTGAATTGAAATGCTGCTCACGATATTTAAAAGTTGGAAAAGTGGAAGTCAACGTTTACAGTTCTAATCAAAAATACGTTAACTTCCTATTATTATTTCCACGTTACTTAAAACTATATGACGAAGAATCATACCATTTTCAAACCCCAAGACCCTTATTCTCGTGCACCGATTTACATCTACATATCTTGCCCACTCACCAATCCTTTCCAATCATCATATCCCAGTCTCCAGCTCAGACTCAGTGCAACTTCTCGAAAAAATATGATTTGAGCCCTTGTTAAAGCCCGGTAAAAATATGTGAAGTCCCTTCCAACTACACTTCCGTTTACAAAATATTTGCAACTAAGATGTTAACTAGTTATTTCCACAGATGCAGTCAAATGGGAAGCCAATGAATGGTGTTCAGTTCGTTCAATCATTTAAGGCACAGAGTAATAATCTGTTGATAGCCCACGAAGGAAATTAGTTGAATTTAAATTAACCCTCCTCCATTTGGCATTTAAAAGTGCATCTGCAAGCCGAATGTTTTTTTTAGAGGAAGATACTTGTCATTCCTCCTTGGTCAGGTGTCTTTGTGACGACAAACCCACAACAATCTGTTTTACTATTTACCCTTCTGTGGAGCACCCGAAAATGACATCGAGTTCAAGATCAGCATTAGATACCGAATGACCAGGGCTACACATATCCCATGAGAAAAAAAGGAAAGTTAAGCTAGTACCTTTCCTCTGCCACTTTCCCATATTCCTACAACTAATTTCCATTCACGGAGGTGGCCATTCCTTACTCCAGGTAAGTTCTTTCTCATTAACTGTCTCACTGAGAGTGATGTTCATTCCTATCAGCAGCTCTAGCCCTGACATTTTTTAATGCTGGTATACAGATGCAAGATTTTTTTAAAAAAATATTTTTACATCAGTTGCAGCGCATAGAGAAGCAATAGATTTTTAATGCCATAAGAAGGAAACGGAGACGGCGAAATGAGGAGGAAGAACTAGTGAGATCAAATCTGAGGCAATATTTGGGCTTTGTGGACAGATTTTCTCTCCATAATAAGGAATTTTTTCCTCACGTCAGACAGAGTGACAAGGAGTGCCACCAGGCTAATCCCTGCGATGATGGGACAATGATAACTGGGTGAAGATTAATCTGTAGCGCTGTGACAGAATAAGAGGTTGTTGCATTGCACTTCGAGGGTGCTGGACAAATTGTTATTATAATCTGGACAGTCACTGACACAGTTATACATTAGAATGTTTATATTTTATACGGGATGCATGATTCTGGACAGTTTCAATGTCTGTGAGAACGTCCCGCCACCCCCATTGAAAGACAGAAAACACAAGGCTTTGAGTAAACTCGCCCCACATTAATGTACAGCTTGGAGCCAATTGGAACGTTATGTAGTAGTCCATAAGTGCAGTCCCTGCTTCATTGGCTTGCCATGAAGGAACGGCAGTGATATCCTCCTGTTGCTGTATAAGTGTCTGGTGGGGCTGAAATGGTTCGTGCTAGTCCTATGGAACATTTTCAAGTGCCTTGTTCGTCTGTGCTCGTTCCTACTTAAAAGATCGATGTATTGACCAGACTCCTCCTTTTCCTGTGCAACAGTCAGGAAGATTGAACGGATTGTCCCTCTTCTTTTGCAATAATTCCGATGGGCTGAATAGGGAGACTGCATTCGTGTGCAAAACAGCTTGAGATGCTGAATGAGCTCCGTTTTTCAATGTAGAGATATGTGCTGTCTGGCAGCGCTGTTTCACGAATGTTACTGACACTGTAACAACACAAATTTGTCCTTGGTCCAGATCTTGTTCCACATGGAAAAAGGCTGGTTCAGGAACTAAGGGGTGAGAAATTGTTCTGAACATTGGGTAGTCTTCCCCACTTATGGCCAAATGATGGGGGAAGAAATAGATAAAGCGGCTGAAGAAGTTGGTGCCGTGGAACTATCCTGCGGCTGTCCTGCAGAGATGAAAAGGGCTAAGAGGATTGAATCCTAACAACCACCAACATCTTCAATTGTGCTCTCAGTGACCCCAACCAGTGGGGACATTACACGTGATTCTATTAAATTCTATTGAGTTGGTCTTCCTTCGTGACAAGGAACAGGAAAATCGACGTTTCGGGCATAAGCCCTTCTTCTGGCTTATGGCCAAAACGTCGATTTTCCTGTTCCTTGGATGCTGCCTGACCTGCTGCGCTTTTCCAGCAACACATTTTCAGCTCAGATCTCCAGCATCTGCAGTCCTCACTTTCTCCTTCCTTATTGACAGACTCAGTCAAATGCTGTCTTGATATTAGGACAAGTCACGGTCAGATGATTTCCTGTGTGCAGCTCTTTTTTCATATCCATAGGTAATGATGCATGTCCGGGGATTGTTGTCATCTCACAGAGGGTAGCGAATGTCCAGAGTTATCTTTAGTAGACAATTCGGGGAGGTAGATCATTTCAAGCATTAAAGAGGAGGCGGATGGAACTTTGACAATCAGAGAGTGGTGAGATGGGAAGAATTGGGCATTATAGTGGGGATGATACCAACAGTAGATCAGCCATGATCTTATACACTGGCAAGGCAACTTGATCGTCCGAAATACCTACTCCTGTTTCTTATGTCTTCATAATCTGTAATTGCAAAATTAATGAATGTAATTTTCCTGGACGTTCTGTTACTCAATGCTGCAGTCAGGGACACCAGATGATTTTATGAGTTATTTCTGGAAGTGTATGTGGCCTGTATTCAGAGTGAATCTTTGTCTCGAAAACGACCAACAAATGAAGCACAACTTTCAATGAGGAGAAACTCCGACAGGCATCTTTTGTACCCGGACCTTATTTCGTCATAACATTTCGCTCCCACACCAAACTGCGTGTGACAGTCTTAGGGAACTACGTGAGACCCTGTGATACTGTGGACTGGCTATTTCGACCAATTGGGCTCGATCTGCTCAAGTGCAGGAGGATTGAGAGGCTGAATAGAATATAAGGACAGTGGACTGAGTAGCAGGAGTGGGCGATTAGACACTTCTTTACTGTTCCACAAGAAACTAAGATCATGACTGATATGACAATTTTTTTAACAGCACTTTTCTCACTGTTCACCATTTTCCTTCATTTACTTGGCTGTCAAATGTTTAACAAAGACAACTTTGAATAAAAGTAAACACCCAGGCACCACTAACTTCTGGTGAGTAGAATTCCCACTTGAACAGCCCTTTGAGAATTTCTCATTCATGTTCTGAACAATGTTGGATGGTGACCGATGAAATTTCCAGTCCCACTACTCCACTGGTTACAACAAATTTTAAAGGTAAGAAGGTCAGCATTATTGCCAATGAAATAGGTCTCATACTGGGTCACTTGCCCGTAAAATTAGATATACAGAGGCACACACACAGGCGCATACACAAATGCAATCGTCTTTAGGCAAACAGAAAAAAACAAAGCTTTTGAGCGTTGCATAATTGCAGAAATATTAACAAAGAGACATTTGTATACAGAACTGGCTCAAAGGTAGAAGACAGAGGGTGGTGGTGGAGGATTGTTTTTCAGACTGGCGACCTGTGACCAGTGGAGTGCCACAAGGAGCGGCCCTGGGCCCTCTATGTTTTGTCACTTAAAAAAACGATTTGGATGTGAGCAAAAGAGGTACAGTTAGTAAGTTTGCAGATGACAGCAAAATTGGAGGTTGATTGGACAGCGAAGGGGGTTCCCTCAGATTACAACAGGATATGGACCATATGGGCCAATGGGCTGAGAAGTGGCAGATGGAGTTTAATTCAGATAAATGCGAGGTGCTGCATTTTGCGAAAGCAAATCTTAGCAGGACTTATACACTTAATGGTAAGGTCCTAGGGAGCATTGCTGAACAAGGAGAGCTTGGAGTGCAGCTCCATAGCACCTTGAAAGGAGATTCGCAGGTAGATAGGACCGTGAAGAAGGAGTTTGTTATACTTTCCTTAATTGGTCAGAGTATTGAGTAGAGGAGTTGGGAGGTCATGTTGTGGCTGTACAGGACATTGGTTAGGTCACTGTTGGAAAATTGCGTGCAATTCTGGTCTCCTTCCTATCGGAAAGATGTTGTGAAACTTGAAAGGATTCAGAAAAGATTTACAAGGATGTTGCCCGGGTTGGAGGATCTGAGCTACAGGGAGAGGCTGAACATGCTGTGGTTATTTTTCTTGGAGCATCGGAGGCTGAGGGGTGACCTTATAGAGATTTACAAAATTTAGAGGGGCATGGATAGGATAAATAGACAACGAATTTTCCCTCGGGTCGGGGAGTCCAGAACTTGAGGGCATAGATTCAGGGTGAGAGGGTAAAGGTATAAAATAGACCTAAGGGGCAACTTTTTTCACGCAGAGGGTGGTACGTGTATAGAATGAGCTGCGAGAGGTTGTGGTGTTGGCAGGTACAATTGCAACACTTAAGAATCATTTGAATGGGTATATGAATAGGAAGGTTTTGGAAGGATATGGGCCGGGTGTTGGCAGGTGAGACTAGATTGGTTTGGGATATCTGATGGGCATGGATTGATTGGACTGAAGGGTCTGTTTCCGTGCTGTACATCTCTATGACTCTATGACTAATTGAAAAAGTGATAGCTCGTCCCAAATATTATTCTGTGTCTGGGGTTTTTCTGCCCGCATAAGCTTCCTGTAATCGTATTCTTTCCCAGAAAATTGGATTTAACTGAATTCCTTTTGCGTCAGGCAGTGTAGCGATTCTAATGAATCCTGCATCAGGAATCCTCCACGAGTGATAAAGATGCTTGTGAGATTTTCTTCTCAAACTTTGTTTCAGTAGGAACAAAATAAGACAGATCTTGGAATAAGCTTCTGCTTCTCAGGCTGGAAATATTCTTCTCCCGCTCTGTGTTGAAATATGCAATGATATCAACTGAATACCAAACTGTATATATGTGATATACTTGAACATTCTGTGGAACATTATTGTGGTTCGTATGCAGGTGCATCATTGCTGTTGTCCTACACAGTAGCTTTCATCAGCAAAAACAAAAGTCCTCGCATTCCAAATTGGTAACATGTTTGCATGCGTCTGCATTTTTTAAACAATTGGTTAATGTCTTCATAATAACTGTGTTAATTTCAATTGATCTTATTCTTTAAACTCATTTGCGTGTTTTAGACGCTTTAACAAGCGATAATATGTTCAACCTGATATACTTTTCTGAAAATCGAGTATGTTTCAACAAAATCTCTCATCCATAAACTAAACTGATCTTTCTTCATAAAATGAGACCTTCCTTCCAGAAGGGTGGGTTGCCCTTCGGTGGGTCGGTGTGGACTTGTTGGGCCGAAGGGCCTGTTTCCACACTGTATGTAATCTAATCTAATCTAATCTCAACGAGTAAAGGGAAACATCTTTCAAAACCTGCGAAAACAATCATTTATTCAGAAATTATGCATTCTTTTAAAGTTTATGGCATTTTACCTGCACACAGTGTGTCAGATGTGTTGTCAGTAATGCCCTTTAAAGATGCAGTAAACCATTCCTACGATTTAAAGTGACACTCTTTCGAGAAACACCATCATTCCACTGACCGTCCAAATCACTTGCTGCATCTGCAGGCTTACTGTATAATATTCATGTACCAGGAACACAAAAAAAACCTCTCTCGAAGAGTTCTGCAGTGGTCTTCCATTTAAACTGTTTACTGCTGTTTTATGCTTCCCATCACACCAGATAACTCATAGAACATTGAACATAGAACATAGAACATAGAACATTACAGCGCAGTACAGGCCCTTCGGCCCTCGATGTTGCGCCGATCAAAGCACCCCTAACCTACACTAAGCCACTATCCTGCATATACCTATCCAATGCCCGCTTAAATACCCATAAAGAGGGAGAGTCCACTACTGCTACTGGCAGGGCATTCCATGAACTTACGACTCGCTGAGTGAAGAACCTACCCCTAACATCAGTCCTATATCTACCCCCCACTTAATTGAAAGCTATGCCCCCTTGTAATAGCTGACTCCATACGTGGAAAAAGGTTCTCACTGTCAACCCGATCTAACCCCCAATCATCTTGTACACCTCTATCAAATCACCCCTAAACCTTCTTTTCTCCAATGAAAACAACCTCAAGTGCCTCAGCCTTTCCTCATAGGATTTTCCTACCATACCAGGCAACATCCTGGTAAACTTCCTCTGCACCCGTTCCAGTGCCTCCACATCCTTCCTATAGTATGGCGACCAAAACTGCACACAATATTCCAGATGCGGCCGCACCAGAGTCTTATACAACTGCAGCATGACCTCAGGACTCCGGAACTCAATTCCTCTACCAATAAAAGCCAGTACGCCATATGCCTTCTTCACTGCACTATTTACCTGGGTGGCAACTTTCAGAGATCTGTGTACATGGACACCAAGATCCCTCTGCTCTTCCACACTACCAAGTAGTCTACCATTAGCCCAGTAATCCATCTTCCTACCAAAGTGAATCACTTCCAATTAGCTACATTGAACTCCATTTGCCACCTTTCTGCCCAGCTCTGCAGCTTCTCTATATCCCGCTGTAACCTGCCATATCCTTCCTCACTGTCTACAACTCCTCCGACTTTCGTATCATCCGCAAACTTGCTCACCCAACCTTCTAACCCTTCCTCAAGGTCATTTATAAAAATGACAAACAGCAATGGTCCCAAAACAGATCCTTGCAGAACACCGCTAGTGACGGCACTCCAAGATGAACCTTTGCCATCAACTACTACCCTCTGTCTTCTTCCAGAGAGCCAATTCCTAATCCAAACCTCCAACTCACCTTCAATGCCATATCTCTGTATTTTCTGCAGTAGCCTACCATGGGGGACCTTATCAAACGCCTTACTAAAATCCATATATACCACATCTACCGCTTTCCCCTCATCAACCTCCTTAGTCACCTTCTCAAAGAATTCAATAAGGTTTGTGAGGCACGACCTGCCCGTCACAAAACCATGCTGACTATCCTTGATCACATCACTCTTATCCAGATGTGCATAAATCCTATCCCTTACAATTCTCTCTAAGACTTTGCCCACAACAGAAGTGAGACTCACTGGCCTATAGTTACTAGGATTATCCCTACTCACCTTCTTGAACAAGGGAACCACGTTTGCTAGCCTCCAGTCCTCTGGCACTACTCCTGTCGACAAAGAGGACACAAAAATCAAGGCCAATGGCTCTGCAATCTCCTCCCTTGCTTCCCAGAGAATCCTAGGATAAATACCATCAGGCCCAGGGGACTTATCTATTTTCACCCTTGCCAGAATTTCCAACACCTCTTCTCTACATATCTCAAAGCCATCCATTCTACTTATTCGTGCCTCAGTATTTATATCGACAACAATGTCCTGTTCCTGAGTGAATACTGACGAAAAGTATTCATTCAGCGCCTCCCCAATCTCTTCAGCCTCCACACGCAACTTCCCATTACTATCCTTGATTGGACCTATTCCTTCCCTAGTCATTCTTTTATTCTTAACATACCTATAGAAAGCCTTAGGGTTTTCCCTAATCCTACCAACTAAGGACCTTTCATGTCCCCTCCTTGCTGCTCTTAGCTCTCTCTTCAGGTCCTTCCGGGCTACCTTATAACTCTCAATTGCCCCTATTGAACCTTCACACCTCATCTTTACAAAGGCCGCCCTCTTCCGTTTAACAAGGGATTCCAACTCCTTATTATGTTATTTCTCCTGAAGGCTTGCTCACCAAACTCCACGGCCTAAAATCACATTGTACATTCACTACCACCATTTGACGACTTATTGAAGGACCATGTTGGTTCATGAGCTAGCTGAGCTTCAATCTATAGAGTTCCCGTCATCTTAATCTTTGTAACAGATTATTGATCTTTTAGGAATTGATAAGGAACGTCTTCACCAAGAGGGTTGTTAACCCATGGAATTACTTCACTCGTGAACTAATTGATATGACTTCAGTATTTTTCAAAGCTAATGTTTTGTTTTAAAAAAAAAGGGGCACGGTCAGAGGAATTAAGTGATTTGGTGAGGCCGCGGGTAAGTAGATGTAATTCCATGCAAAGATCAACCACGATCTTATTGAATGGCGCAGCAGGCTCGAAGGCCCGATAGCGTCGTCCTGCTTCTAGTTGTTATGAACTCCTGACCCACGCTGATCTCTGATGTTCGCTACTAGTTACAGCTTAGCTATCTGACAGTAAACATTTATCTCTGCTGCATATTTCCTGTGAGAGACAACGTCGCTGAACCAGTGTAGGCGCTCAGGCGGTATGAATGGCCTCTTCCTGTGCAGCATAATTTACTTATTGAGGTAAATTATTTCATTCTCTTTTCTTGTAACAGTTCAGAGAGACATACCTGTTTCCTCCCGTCTCGTTGTAATGATCCTGACCGGCGGCATGGTGTATTCCTTAACCTCAGCCACAAACTCGAGGGGTTGATTGGGCGAATGATGTATGAATTGGAGCAGCAGTTAGCCATTCGATGGCACCATACAAAATATTCATGGCTGATCCGACTGTGTGTGGCCATTGCTAATCTGTTTGTTCCCAATAAACACTGACTCTCCTCTCCAGCAAGTACTAGTCCAGGACAGCCTTGAATTTTCTCAATTAGCATCTCTTCACTGTTGCATGTGGACACCATAGTTAGCACAACACCAAAGACAAATGGATATCCTTATTTCAATGCAGTTCCTTTATTTTAAAACGATATTTATCTGACATCAAATCGTCATCTCTTTTGAAACATAAGGGCACATTAATTTTGAACAGACATAAACCATTCACCACACTAAACGTATCCAACATTACCACTGACTCTTTCAAATCTAATATGTGTCAAACAGAGCCTCGATTGGTCTCTGCACAATACAACATCAGATAGCATAACACCATAAGATCATAAAGGCCATTTGGCCAATCGAGTCTGAGATGCCATTTAATAATGTGTTAATATTTCTCAACATCGTTCTTCTGCCTTTACCATGAAACCCCTGATGGTCTTATTAATCAAAAAAAGTATCTGAATTGATCCTAAAGACACTGTCTAGCGTGTCTCTGTGTGTCTGTTTGGGTGTGCATATGTCTATGTGCTTGTGTCTGTGGCTATCTGTATATTAAGTTGTGTGTTTCTATATGTGCTTGCTTCACTTTGTGCGTGACATACGTATCTCTGTGTTGCCACTACGTGTAGGTTTATATGTGTGTGTGTGCGCACACGTCTATCTTCATCTATTAAAGCGTATGTTAATATAGTGGAGTGTTTAAAGATGTTTGTGTCCATTTCTGTGTCTGTGAAATGAGGTAGGTGCTGTTTTGGGAATGACAGCCAGAACAGACAGTGGGATTAACGAGAAAATTACTATTCATTGAACATTGCTTCTTATTTGGTAGGGCGTAGAAATTTCCACATCTCTATAGGAGTTGTCCTGGTCTCCTGCATCTTGTGCCATGGTTCTTTGAACAGAGCGGAGAAAGTTTTGTGTGGGAATGTATATCGAGCATTCCACCACCCGACTTGGGTCTTTCTATCCTGTTGCAGTCAATTTCACCTGAAACGAGAGAAAGGGAGGGACGCAGTGATTATATGAATGGGTGGCATGATATTAGTGATGGTATACGTGTGTGTAAATGTTGAGGTGTCAGGAGTGAGTGAGTCCATAGTGTTGAATCTATGCAGTGTTCTCAGTGTAAGGGTTATGGTGAAGCAGGCAGAGAGAATCAGCGAAGATAGGTGCTGCATTCAGGGGTAAGAGTGGTAGAGTGCAAGCCCTGTTCAGTGGTATGTGCTATAAAAGATATACAGTGATTTTGAGGAAGTAGACGGAATACAGTGGCACTTAACCTCGCAGAGTGGGGAAGTTCATTCATGCTTTTCTTCTATTGCCAAACATTTCTTCAGATCGCCTCAGTGTCAAGGTGAGCTTGAACGAATATAATGTCCAAGATACCAGCACAGACCATGTCCAACAGATTCCACAGAATGGGTTGGACTGGACAATACAAATAGCAAGGAGTAGCAAGCATTGGTGATTTATATATTTAAACCAAAAGTGTTGTACAAATTTTGCACTTGTTATGCTCTGGAAATGAGCTACGCAAGTATCGTGGGTGGTGCAGTAATAAAAAAACCGATCTTAAGTTGCGTTTTAACAGCATTAACTAAGTGACTGATAATGCTGCGAAAAATAAATCGCATAAGTGCATGTGAGATAGGGTGAATGGCATGTTGTGAAAGAATAGAGAGACCAGATTATTCGGATTTGGTGTTTTGAGGTCAGAAAGACGAGTTAACAACCTGGCTTAAAGCAGTTGCTGAAGGAATAGTGTCAACAACGTATTGACTTTACATGAGGTCTGCATACAACATAGAAGTTTTGAACATTACGATCAAACATCGTGGAAGCTCAGAGGCGAGAGGTCAAGTTGGCTGCACTGAAAGTTCATTTTAATATTCAGTTGTCAGAGAAAGTGAGGACTGCAGATGCTGGAGATCAGAGCTGAAAATGTGTTGCTGGAAATGTGCAGCAGGTCAGGCAGCATCCAAGGAACAGGAGAATCGACGTTTCGGGCACAAGCCCTTCTTCAGAAATGGGGAGTTGTAGACAAGCGGTAATTATTATTTAGAAAAATACTGCACGTCTGAATGATATGTATCTTAATCTAAGGTATACGCAGTAAATGAAAAGAAGGTGACTCAACGATGCTAAACATAACAAATTAAACACTGCATTTAATAAATGGAATTGGCTTCAGAACAATTCCACATATTGTGGAAAACTGAGAACTCTGAAAAAATAACGATACAGAATCGGTGGCTGAAGAAACTGCCAAGCAAACCAAACAGAGAACAGGCAAGGGTGTAATTGACATGTGGAACTTGTTCAAGGAACAACTATTGAGTGTCCTTGATAAGTATAAGGCAGGGAGGAAAGGGTCGTGTGAGGGAGCCATGGTTTAATAAGGAATTGGAATCCCATGTTAAATGGAAGACGGCGGCCTCTTTAAAGACGAGGCGTGAAGGTTCAATTGGAGCGATTGAAAGTTATAAGGTACCCAGGAAGGATCTGAAGAGAGTGGTAATAGCAGCAAGGAGGGGACATGAAAAGTCCTTAGTTGGTAGGATTAGGGAAAAACCTAAGTCTTTCCATAGATATGTCAGGAATAAAAGAATGACTAGGGTAGGAATACGTCCAGTCAAGGATAGTAGTGGGACGTTGCGTGTGGAGTCTGAAGAGATTGGGGAGATACTGAATGAATACTTTTCGTCAGTATTCACTCAGGAACAGGACATTGTTGCCGATGTGAATACTGAGTCACAATTAATTAGCATGGACGGTTTTGAGGTATGTCGGGAAGAGGTGTTGGATAATCTGGAAAGGGTGAAAATAGATAAGTCCCCTGGGCCTGATGGCATTTATCCTAGGATTCTCTGGCAAGCAAGGGAGGAGATTGCAGAGCCATTGGTCTCGATTTTTATGTCCTCGTTGTCTACAGAAATCGTGCCAGAAGACTGGAGGATAGCAAATGTAGTTCCCTTGTTCAAGAAGGGGAGTAGGGATAACCTTAGTAACTATAGGCCGGTGAGTCTCACCTCTGTTGTGGGCAAAGTCTTAGAGAGAATTCTAAGGGATAGGATTTATGAACATCTGGATAGGAATAATGTGATCAAGGATAGTCAGCATGGTTTTGTGAAGGGCAGGTCGTGCCTCACAAACCTTATTGAATTCTTCGAGAAGGTGACTAAGGAGGTGGACAAGGGGAAAGCAGTAGATGTGGTGTATATGGATTTGAGTAAGGCGTTTGATAAGTTTCCCTATGGTAGCCTACCGCTCAAAATGCGGAGGTATGGCATTGAGGGTGAGTTAGAGGTTTGGATTAGGAATTGGCTGGCTGGAAAAAGACAGAGGGTAGTAGTTAATGGTAAAGGTTCCTCTTAGAGTGCAGTTTCTAGCGATGTTACTAGCGGCGTTCCGCAAGGATCTGTTTTGGGACCATTGCTGCTTGTCATTTTTATAAATTAGCTGGAGGAGGGGCTAGAAATTTCTGTGAGCAAGTTTGCGAATGATACGAAAGTCGGTGGATTTGTTGACAGTGAGGAAAGATGTGTCAGGTTCCAGCGGGATATAGATAAGCTGCAGAGCTGGGCAGAAAGGTGGCAAATGGAGTTCAATGTAGCTCAGTGTGAGGTGATTCACTTTGGTCAGAGTAACAAAAAGATGGTGTACTCGGCTAATGGTCGGATACTTGGTAGTGTGAATGAGAAGAGGGATCTTGGTGTCCATGTACACAGATCTTTGAAAGTTGCCACTCAGGTAAATAGTGCGGTGAAGAAGGCATATGGCGTACTGGCTTTTATTGTTAGAGGAATTGAGTTCCGGAGTCCTGAGGTCATGTTGCAGTTGTATAAAACTCTGGTGCGGCCGCATCTGGAGTATTGTGTGCAGTTTTGGTCGCCATACTATAGGAAGGATGTGGAGGCACTGGAATGGGTGCAGAGGAGGTTTACCAGGATGTTGCCTGTTATGGTAGGAAGATCGTATGAGGAAAGGCTGAGGCACTTGTTGCTGTTTTCATTGGAGAAAAGAAGGTTTGGGGTGACTTGATAGAGGTGTACAAAATGATTCGGGGTTGAGATAGGGTTGACATGAGAACCTTTTCCACGTATGGAGTCAGCTATTACGAGGGGGTATAGCTTTAAATTAAGGGTTGGTAGGTATAGGACAAATGATATGGGTAGATTATTTACTCAGCGAGTCGTGAGTTCATGAAATGCCCTGCCAGTAACAGTGGTGGACTCTCCCTCTTTATGGGCATTTAAACGGGCATTGGATAGGCTTATGGAGGACAGTGGGCTAGTTTAGGTTAGGTGGGCTTGGATCGCCGCAACATCGCGGGCCAAAGGGCCTGTACTGCGCTGTATTCTTCTATGAGTGTAAACGAATAGGAAACACAAAGGCTGCCTAAACCTCTGATCTATATTTCAAAATAGAACAACATAGAACCAAGGTCAAATGTGTAAAGTTGTAAGCAGGATTGCAGAACTTATTGTGGAAAATAGGGCCATGGTAGAGAAATTAACCAGTTATTTTCCACTTGTCTTCTTGGAGAATCGTCCAGAAAATCTCTGAGAATTACCACGTATTCGTATGGGGCTTGTGGATGGAAAGACGTACAGTTAATTTACATAAGTATCAAAATATCGGTGGCTTAACGATTGCTAAGTCTGACGAACCAGGTGGACTTGTTGCCAACATGTTAGAAAAATAAACAATAGAGATATTAGTTGCACTGTCAATGACTGCATTTGAGATTCCAGTACATTTTGCCAATGCCGGCAGCCAAGCTGTCTAATGGAATATGGTCAACGTCATCCACCGTTTACAAAGAGAAGAAGAGATAATGTGGAAAACTCTAATTAACTTGACATCTGTTGAGAAATTGTCGGAATTTACGAGATATGACATGGTGTTGGATATTTAGACATTATTACAAACTTTGGAGAGAAACAGCATGAATCTTTGAAAGCAAATTTATTCTTGACAAACTTCAGAATTGTTTGAATTTGCTTCTTGCAACAAAGCTTACGGAGAGCTAATGGAAGTGGTATATTTGGATTTCGAGAAGGCTTCCCACAAGAACTCCTGCAATGAATTTATAAATGAAATTAACGCAAAGAGTATTTAGAGGAATGCAAGAAAGCAGAAAGTTAAAGTTAAGTTTGTCCTTATGTTAGGGAATCAGAATATAGATGTAAATACATTATGAAGGAGTTACACCGACTGTAGCTGCGATTGCACCAGGAGTATCTTTTTAGTGCTCCAATCTGAGAAAGAATACAGTATACACAGGAAAATGCAATGGACAGATAAATCCTTCAGATGGCAAGATTGTGAGATGATGAAACTTGGACTCTTCAGTTTCAAAGAATGAGTAGTGATCACACTGAAGATTATAAAATTCGCAAAACGTATGACATGGTGGAAATTAACCAAAAGCTTTTTTGGCTGTTCACTCGACATTTAAGTTAAATCATGGTGGGATTGGGGGTGGCCATGTAAGATTGCAATGAGAAGGAAATTCGGAGGAGATTGACGAACATGGAGGAATGGAAACCTACTCACGGCAAAATTAGGGAGAATATTCAGCTATTCCTGAAGATCGTTAAGTGAAACAGAATAACTAGAGGATAGGACGGACCAATTCGTGACATGCAAGTCGCATCGAGTATCAACAGTAGATTGACAATGGTAATAGATGGTTGTTTGTATGACTGCATACCTGTGACCAATGGGTACTGCAAGGGTCAGTGTTGTGGCCCTGAATAATTGTGGTATCTATCAATGATATAGATGTGAATGGGAGGGGGAATGGGCAGTGTGATAAGTAAGTTTGTGTTTCAAACAATAATTCGCCGGGTGGTTGACAGTGAGCAGGTATATCTTCTTTTTCAGGGAGCCATAGATGGGATGATCACATCGGTAGATCAATGGCAGATGGAATTGAAACCTGATAAAAATGAGTTGATGATCTTTGTAAGAAGGAATCAGACAGGGGAATATTCAATGAATGGCAGAACACCAGGAAGCTCAGAAGGTGCTTCTCCATGTATCCCAAAATGTAACTGGACAGGTTAAGAAGGCATCCGGCACCATAGGCGGAGCCTTCATTCATAGAGCAATAGATTAAATGAGCTGCACAGGAGATGGTTATGACACAGATGAAATACAATGTACAGTTCTGGACACCAACTTACACGATATGTGCAATTGCACTGGAGCGGGTGCAGATGAGATTCATCAGGATTTTCGAAGGGGTGGAGCATATCAGTTATGAAGAGTGACTGGATAAGCTCCGATTTGGACTTTGCAAAAAGTGAGTAATGCAGATGCTGGAAAAGCACAGTCGGTCAGACAGCATCCGAGGAGCAGGAGAGTCATCGTTTCACGCAAAAGCATGATGGAGGCTGATGAAGTCCTTTCTCATGAAGGGCTTTTGCCCAAAATGTCGCCTCTCCTGCTTCTCTGATTCTGCCTGACCTGCTTTACTTATCCAGTACCACACACTCGACTTGTGTACTTTAGAGCAGGGAAGGCTAATGGGGACGTGATTCAGACCGATAAGATTATGAGGAACATTGACAGGGTGGATAGACAGCAGTTGTTGCTTTTAGTCAAAGGGCCAAAAAAAAGGAAGCATCCTTTTGTAATTATGTGATTGGGATTTAAAGAGAATTTGATGATAGTAATTCCAGCAGAGGGTGTTAGCTTCTGCAATTCACTTCCTGAGAGAATAATTGTTGTGGGTCGCCTCACACCATTAAAACGTAATTATGTGTACATTTGAAGTATTAAAACATTCACGGCTGCTGCCTTCATAATGGAAAATAGGAGTAATGCAGATCGTGCTGTATATCTGTCATTACAGTATCTATGCATCTCTGATTGTATAACATTAGAAGGACAATCATTTAGCCGTGAAAGACGGGAATTATTGAGTTTCTAGAGAGTACATTAAAATGGTTATTCGAATGAATTCTTATACCTTCTGAATGAATGCCAATGAGGACCGTAAGAGAAAACAAGTGCAGCTTCCTTAAGTATAAAACTGGAGCATAGAGAATGGAAAACAATGAAATTGTGGAACTATGATGCAACTACTTCAGGTTTGTCTTCGCAGAAGAAAGCATTTAAAATGAATCTTTCCAGAAATAGTAAGAAAACAAGTCTGTTGTGAAAAAAAGATAATGCAATGAAGTTAGTAACGAAACTGTTTTGGGAAATTATTGGGTCTGAAATTAACCGGGGCAGACAAATTCAAGGACGATTTTTGATATCCGAATCATATTTGAGAAACCAATTGGTAAATGTATTATGGCGAATCAATCGTGACAATATATCTGGATTTTCAAAGATATATGATGTAGTCACAAGCTGTGTGTGATAAGTAAAAGCACGTGGGTTCATGGATATTGAAGGCATGTAAGAAAATGTTTTTTGCAGTATACTGCGCGTGGTCATACGGCAGCGATCAGTACTTGAATACGAGCTATTCACAAAGCGTATCAAACAAATGTTTGAGGAAATCAAATGTAATATGTCCAAGTCTACTGACAGCTAAAAACTGGGTTTGTCAGTGGTCACGAGAATGCTCTGGCCAAGTGGAGTCAATGTGCAAGTGTATGGCAGGTACAGATCAATTAGGAGACATCTTGCATTGTGTTTTTTTTCGGCATACAAAGCACTGAAGTGGAATACTGGCAAAGTCATTTGTTGAATATTATGGATCTACAGCTACTTATGTCCCTTTCTTTCATTTTGTTCTGCGCAGACCTTTGAGGTCAATGCAGGGCAGTGACTGCTGAAGCTCGAAGTCAATATTGAGAATAACGTTGGTGCGTCAATCTGTATACAGAGACCGCCAAGTGGATCGACACAATTTTGAAAATGGATCTGAATGTCATAGTGTATTACTCATTGAAAACAATACTGCAAGATAAATGGGGTGTCAATAATGATTTCAAAAATAATCATGTTCAAGATTAAAGTTATCGAGCTGGTAATGTACAGGTGTGAACTCGTTTAAATGTTCTACAGTATTGTGGCAGTGATGGTTCCCTGATTTAATAAAGAACGCATTTCCTCTGGAGGAAGACAGCGAAGTATTATCAGTCAGATCTTTGTGATGATGGTTTCGTTCAATGAAACGTCTTTGGGCCGAGTGGACCTGTATTCGATGAGGATCAGGAAAATGCGAGGAGCTCTTAGTCAAACATATAAAAGATTGTCAGGATCAGTTAGAATGGAAACAAGGTTCATGATGTCCCTGGCGAAATATCTAAAAAAACACAGAGGTCGCAGACTTGGATATGGGCAGATAAGTTTTCATTTAGTTGCTAAAAAATGGCTTCACTCATAGACGGGTGAACGTCGGGAATTCTCTGCCACTTAAGACTGTGGAATCCAAGACACTGAAAATAAAGTAGAGTCAAGTCGATAGATCTATCGAAACCTAACAGATGGGGAGAGAAGAGGAGTACAGTGTGAAGCTAAGGGGTCTGCTATCATTTAATTGAATTCGGGAGCACGTTCAATTGACTTAAAGTTTGACTGCAGTTCCTCATTTTTTTAAAATTCCCATCGTTAATCGCATTAACGGACATACAAAGTCCATTGAAAGATTGTTCAGCCATGAAATGGGTGTATAGTTTGAAAGATATTCCCGTTCTCCTTTTACTGTGGGATTTGAAGGAAAGCTCTGTAAATCTTGTCCCAAGGTCTCACATGTTGACAAGGAGACCGCAGTGTAATTATATACAATATAACATACCACATCAACCAATACAGCGTAGTACAGGCCCTCCAGCCCTCAATGTTGCACCGACGTTTGGAAACGATCTGAAACCCATCGAACCAACACTATCCCATTTTCATCTGTACATTTATCCGATCACCATTCAAATACCTGTTAATTTGTCGAGGCTACTCCTATTGCAGGGAGGGCATTCCACGCCCTTACTACTCGATCATCCCTCAAGTTAAACCTATGCCCCTCGTTCCAGCCATCATGATCCGAGGAAAAACCTCTTCACGCTATCCAATCCACTCATCATCTTGTTGTTTTCACCGCATCACTTTCTTCTCTCCAACGAAAAGACCCTCAATTCCCTCAGCCTTTCCTCATAAGACCATATCTCCATGCCAGGCAACATCCTGCTTTATCTCCTCTGCACACTTTCCAATGCTTCGATGTCCTTCCCAGAATGCAGTGACAAGATATTATGCCCAATAATGCAAATGAGACCGCAACAAGAGCTTGGACAGTTGAGATATGCCATCATAGTTCCGAAACTCAATCATTCTACCAGACAAAACGAACACGTCATACACCTTCTGAACAACGTTATCAATCTAGATGGAAACGTTTAGGGATCTGTGCATATGGACACAGAATTCTCTCTGCTCATTTTCAGTAACAGGAATCTTAACATTAGCTTCAAGCTGTAAATTCCTGTTCTCCTTCCAAAGTGAATTAACTCATACTTTTCCACATTAGTCTCCATTTAGCAATTTCTGGTGCCAGCTCTGCGTCTTCTCGATGTCCCTCTGCAAGCTGCAACATCCTTCCGCATTGTTCACAACTCCACCGAACTGAGTGTCACATAAAAATGTCATAAACCATGCTTCCACACCCTCAACCACGTCAGTTATCAGAAATGACGAACAGCTGTGGCAACAAAACAGATCTGTGCAGTCCACCACAAGTCACTTAACTCCAGGATAAACATTTCCAATCAACTAATCAATTTCCGATCCCAATCGTTAACTGATCCTCAATCACATTCCTCTGTACTTTATGAAATAGCCTAACATGCTGAAACTTATCAAACGCTTCACCGAAATCCACATATACCGCATCAACTGCTTTACTCTAATCCGACTGTTTGATAACCCTCTTAAATAACTCAATAAGTTTTGTAAGGCACGACCTACCCTTCACAAAACGGTGTTGGTTCTCCCTAACCAAATGATTCATTTCTAGGTGACTATAAATCCTATCTCATATGATCCTTTCCAAGAATTTACCCCCAAGTGAAGTCAGGCTCACTGGTTTATCATTACCAGGGCTGCCTTTACTCCCCTTCTTGAACAAGAGGACAGTATTCGCTATTCCACGGCATCTGGCACTATTCCTGCCGATATGTATTGCATAAGGCTTAAATCCAAAGGCTCTACAACCCACCCCCTCCCCACAGCTTCGCAGAAACTCCGAAGTAAAATCCCATTTGGCATGGGGGATTATCTATTGTCACACGCTCCAGAGTCGCTAACGCCTCATCCTTTTGAACTTCAATCCGATCTCGTCTAATTGTCTGTGCCTCAATATTCTCATTGACAACATACATGGCCTCTTACTGCTTGTACACTAACGAAAAATATTCATTGATCGACTCTTCTAACTCTTCAGACTCCACTCACAAAGTTTCATTACTTTCCTTGACAGTCCCTAAAATGTCACTTAGGCGTTTTTTTTTTGACCGACATATCGACAGAAAGCTTTAGGATTTTCCTTAAGGCTACCTGCCATCTACCTCTCATGTCTCCTCTTGGCTCTTCTTAGCTGTCTCATTAGATCCTTCTTGGCTAACTTGTAACACTCAAGAGCCATAACTGAGCCTTCTGGTCTCACTTTTACATGAACGTCCTTCTTCGTATGACAAGAGATTCAACATCTTTAGTGCACCGCGGTTCGCTCGCTCCACCACTTCTTCCCTATCTGACAGGAACATACTTATCAATGACTCGCATTTGCTATTCCTTGAACAAGCTCCACATTTCAGTTGTGCCCATCCTCTGCAAGTTCCTTTCCCATCCTATGCATCCTCCATCTTGCAATTCACATCATGATTGCCTTGCCCCCAGAAAAAAAAAACATTAATCCCTATCCCTTCAATCACTAAAGTGCACGTAACCGAATTTTGGTCACTATCACCACAGTGCTCCCATACCTCCAAATCTAACACCTGGCCCGATGCATTACTCGGTGCCAGATCCAATGTGTCCTCGCTTCTTGTTGGCCTATATACATACATTGTCAGGAAACCCTCATGCACACATTGGACAAAATCTTACCGATCGAAGGAACTCGAACATCAGCGTTTCCGATCATTAATTGTAAAGTTAAATTACCCGGCAACAACTACCATTGTACTTCAGTTCCTATCCAGCATCATCTTTGCAATTATGTGCTCTACATTTCTGGAAACTTTGCGGAGGCCGATAGAAAACGCCCAACAAGGTGACCTCTCCTATCTTGTTTCGAACCACAGTCCACAACATCTCGATGGACCATTGCTCATCAAATGTCCTTTCTTCCACTGTAATACTGTCCTTAATTAACAGTGCCACACCTCCTCCTCATTGACCATCTGCCCTGTTCTGACTGAAACATCGAAATCCTGGAAACTACAACAGGTATTCCTGTTCCTGCTCTATCCATATCTCGGAAGTGACCACACCATCGAACTCTCAGGTACCAATCCATGCTGCAGGTTCACGACCTTATTCCAGATGTACCTACTGTTGAACTAGTCAAACTTCCAAACACCTTCCCACCTGCCAGTAAACTGCGGCGACGTTCAAGCTTTATTCATGACTTCGCTACTCTCACCCTCTTGAATACTGGAGATACAATTCAGGGTCGCAGGCCCCTGCTGTATAAGTTTCTATCCTTCCGAAGAACATTAGCATCCTTCCCACAGTGGACATTTGCACCTGTGTATATTATAGTGAACAGCACTCCCTGTGTATATTCTATCATTCTATCGAGATGTCAGAGGATGAATATCCATTTCCTCCGACTGAGTGTAAGAGTCGAAAGGATGAATACCCTTCTCGAGTTGCACTGTTACAAACTGCAGAGGCCTGTCAATCTAAGCCTGTATCGGTTTAATAGAATCACGAGGTTGAATGGCCTCCTTCAGTTCCCGTATAACAGGCTAGAGAGGTGGAATGACTTTCTCCTGTGTGCCAGTTATATGCTCCAGAAGGTGAATGATCTCTTCCTGTCCCTCCAACACAATAGAGAGGCTGAAACATCTCTGCCTCTCCCCTTCAACAGATCTGAATACATTGACTAACACAACAATCCGTAGACAATGAGCAGACATTAAAATCATCTGATGGAGTTTGCTCCCTTCTCAGTTACAGAAACATAAACAGCACAATGTACTCCAGTTGTCCTCACAGTAAAACCTCGTACAGTTGCCGTAACACGGTGGATTGAACAACTACCTTTGCAAAACCTACCAACATTCCATAATTCCACCTCTTCAAATGGTAACAGGATAGTTTGGGCTGAATGGCCTTCTGCAATCTTTCTCTGCCAGGCACATAGATACAAAATTGCTTCTCCCTATTTCTCAACAGCAGTCTCAATGCTCTGAATGATGCCGCAAGTTTTTGAAATTATTTGACAAGGGGCAATTTTCAATAGTACTACGACTCAGCGTGAACTCTTTGGTTAATTTAAACAAGACACACAGCAAAGCTCACCTCGCCTCATAATCTGTCAAAGATTGAGTGACAAAGAACTACCAAAATCCCACGAATTAAAGAAAAAGTAATAATTTATTCTTTAACTCCAAGTTAAAAAATGCTTACAACATTGTAAACCTCCTTTGGTATATTTATCTACCTCCCAAACTGCAACAATATTATGAAGCAAAAAAGTTCTCCACTCCGATAAATTTTAACAAAAAGAAATCAACATTCAAACCCAGCTAGCTTTCGGTCGCCCCTTTGTGTCTTACTCTACAGATTTTCCTGTCTCATTTTCGTCGGTCTTCTGCTTCACAGATTTTATATGAACACTGACCTTTCAGAGAGTCGTTCTGCCGACACAGTCTGTTTGTGCTCTTTGCCGCTCTATTGAACTATCCAAATTGCCTGATTTTATAGCCCAATAACATCGAACGGGCTTGTTGGTTTGTTGTCATTAAAACAGTAATATTCAAATTCATTCACAGATGTGTATCTTGGAGCATAATTTATACTCTCTGGCTGGATTTGAATTTGTTGTGTAACATATCAACTACGCTCAGCAATTTGTTTCAGAACCATATCATACATCTTTAATGTTTCAGTGCACGCTGTGCTTTTCATGGACTGTGCCAGCTTTCACTCTCCTTAAAGTACAGTACGCACCTATAATTCATAACACCTTCCATCATAACGAAAAGATGTCCGAATTTTTTCGATTCCTTCATGATATTACCATGACATACATATGACTTTAGTCAAAGTTCATCTTAACTTCTTCCAACGTACATATAAAACATTGAATAGACCCTAATCCCATCCATAATGTATCAGTAAAATGCGCGATAATGCATTTAGTGTTATATTCGTACAACCCGCAAGATGTACGATTTGTAACTAAACGCTTATAATATAAGGCCTCAACTAAATGCTCTCGTATTATTGTTTTTAAAGCGTTCTCAGAATCTAAGCAGATTGTAGTCTGTGTACACATCCGTCTCCGACACACTGTTTGTTACATAAACGTTCCAACATTTTAAGGACAGGACCAAACTCATTGCCTGTTTTCCACCGTTGAGTATTTCCTCTGCTGGGTGTTGAGGTTTTTTGTAGAAGTAACTTATTGACAGTTCAATTCCAGCATCAACTTTCTGTAGCAATACAGCTCTAACTCCTAAGTCACTAACATCGATGGCAAACTTAAAGGCTTTCAAAAAAATTGATGTATTTCGGTGGTTAATACTGTTTTTAAACTGTCTAATGCCTCCTGGCATTGTTCTGTCCGACGAAATTTTCTGTTCTCCTTCAACACATCTGGTAATAGTGTCCCAACTCTGCTGATGTTTTGAGCCAAGGTTCGAAAGATTCCGTTGAGTCCCAAAAATCAAATTAACACTTTCTTTGATTCTGGGCGTGGAAATTTCTCGATGGCCTTCTTCTTTGCATTCCTTGGAGTCAACCGACCTTGACCAATGTTATGTCCCAAGAACGTCACCTCTGCTTTCCCGAATTCAGTTTTGTTAAAGATTATTAACAGATTTGCCTCTCTTAATCAGTCCAAATGCTCTGGCAACTGGAGATGGAGAGGAAGGACGGAACATAATCTAAGAATATCGGACTGGAATGTTGCAAAAATGTATAGGAGATTACCCAGGGATAATTGTTTTCTTTCTACGTAACAGCAGATGTCATGAGCAGTGTAGCTGAAATGTCGACTTTAAATGTTTCAAAATGTTGACTGCCCTGTCCAGGCTATCGTTGATGTTCCTGGTGAATCTCGGTGTCCACGTATTACTTCGACAAATCATGTTCAACTGCATTCCAGTTATTTTCAGATCCTCTACTCTGCTTGCCAATGTTATTATCATTCTGATACTTTGAAACCAGGTGTCCACTTCACAAACCAGTTCGAACAGCATCAGTGACTTTGTTCAATTACTCTTTTCCTCTTCCGTCCTGGAAGTGTCTTATTTCAGCTGTGAACCACCATTCATTGTATTACGGTCATTTAAATATTTGGAGCACTGAGTTCACTCTCTTCTTTTTTATTACAAACTTAACTTTCTCCGTATGACTTCATCTAATGTCTGGGCACTATCTGAGGCTGAAACAGATGAATCACATGTGTGATAATCCGTTTTCCATGAGCTGAATCCTGACACTGTACCGTGACCAATAAAATTTTTAACTTCTGACACATCCAGACTATATGTCACTGGCTGAAACCATCTGTTATTCGAAATATGATTTGCGAAATACAGATTCACGATGGAGAAAGTGAGGACTGCAGATGCTGGAGATCAGAGCTGAAAATGTGTTGCTGGAAAAGCGCAGCAGGTCAGGCAGCATTCAAGGACCAGGAGAATCGACGTTTCGGGCATGAGCCCTCCTTCAGGAAGGGCTCACGATTCACGATGCCAATAATCTGCTGTTGTTAACATTCCCAATTCTAAATCTGCAGAAAGAATATTGATGCAATACTTCAATCTCACAAAAAAAATCCCATCAATCCGTCATTACAGTCCACACTGATGTAGTTATATTATTTTTCAGACGGACAATGACCTTCTTTTAATATTCCAAAGCAAGTCTTTCAAACTATCAATGAAACAACCCTCACTCGATCTCTTTCACATGTCCAAAACCCTGCCAGTTGTTAAGTTTAAACTGATTTCTTACATGTGTGTTTTCTTTCAAACAATGACTTTCACATCGAACCAATCCATCACACGCTACACACGCTTGCGGGCACGCGCACACATACGCACACGCATACACACACACACACACACACACACACACACACACACACACACACACGCACACACACACAGTCTCTCTCTCTCTCTCTCTCTCTTTCTTCTGCCTTGAACGGGTGCAGTGCAGATATAGATACATAAATATTCATGAGCTCTATTTAGTGGCGCCTGCAGTATGCGTGACAAATTTTCCCAGCTTGGCAGTCATTATTTGAAAGTATGATCGCAAACCACTGGCCAAGACTTCCAATACTCCACATGCTGGCTAGATAGTCCTGTTAACTGATCAAAGCATTGGCATGGTGTCAAACGCTGCATATGCTTGGCTGTCATTCAATCAATCAATGAAACAACCCTCAATCAATCTCTTTCACTTGTCCAAAACCCTGCCAGTTATTAAGTTTAACCTGCCTTCTTGATGGCGTCTATGGTGTTTCTATAAGGACTTTTGAGAACTTGACGTAACGGACCATTTCAACTGATCGTGCAATGTTCTTATTCAATTTTGCATTCTTGTGATTGTCACCCTCCAACGACTTCACTTCCTCAGTTATTCTTACTTCCCTGTCTCCTTTCCTAATTTTCCACAACAAATCATCGATTGGTGAATTGTTTATATGCGTCCTAATTGTGAATTTCCCTCTGCATCTTTACATTATCTTGGCTTTTGACTCATTTTTACATTGAGTACTGGAGTTGTGAAGATCAGAAACAATGCAATGGTGCGTTTCAGGCTGTTGACACACTTCCTCGTGTTTCCCACGTGTTTAGCATCTTCAGCAAGGAAGTTTCTGTAGCTTTGTCTCACGTCTTTGAAACTTTGTCTGTGTCTGTCAACTGCATGCTTGTGCTTGCCCCTCTCAGCCGATCGTGCAGTCAGGAACACGAGGAAGCTTCTCGGTCATTCTTTGTAAAGGACGAGGCATCTAACTTTCCACGGGGCACCTACTGACCGACTCCTGGTATTGAAACATTAGTGGAAATATAGGGAATGTTTTACTAGAGATTGCACTGTGAACTGCTTCAGACATTCGCCTTTCCCTGAGGGTTTGCTGACCCTACTCAGGGCAGAGCATAGGTACAGTAGTGATAGCATCTGGGATGTCACTGCGAAGAACAAATGGAGCAGAGGCATCAGAGGGAAAGCTGCGCAACCACGGAGTGAGTGCATGTAAGGGGTGAGTGATGGATAGGAATGAGGAGTGTGCACCAACCAAATCGGGTTTTCACAGAAAATGGTTAATCAGAAACTGTAAACTTTTCACGAAAAGTTCATATTTGCAGATAGATTGCAGGATATGTTGCACTGGAGGGGTTACTCAGACCAGTTCAGATATAAGAGTTTGCCAAGTTCAGATTACTAACAACACCGAAGTGTGAACATTGTGTGAGGTGACCCTGAACGCAGACTAGCGTCAATTCCTTCAATGCAACCTGCAGCTTCACAACAGGGGTACGATGTGGTTCCAGTTTTGTTAAGATCACAGAATTATTCATCATCCATGATCCTGAACTTCCCAGGTAGGAGACGGTACATACCCTCATTTTCCAGTACGTCAAAGATGATGTATTTATCATGTGATGAAGGACATTTATATCAGTTGGTGCTCGCTCAGGAGGGAACTGCCAAATGTATACTTTGTTTCCAAGTTTAGTGGGATTTGCAATCCTGTGCAAGGCTTCACACGGCCCCATATCAATGTGGTGTGATTGAGGAAGGAACTCTCACGCTATTGTTGTTGGACAGTGACAATGCACAGCAATCAATTTGATGAATAAAATCTGTCTGGGCAGCAGCCACAATCTTTTTCGTGTAAATCAGTCAGCTGTTCCCATCTTTGGGCCTCCACTTAGAAATAAATGATGGCATCTCGGATAAAGAAAAACCCTTTGATGCACAAATCAAAACAACCTCCCGCGTCACCACTTACCACCGCCCTCAACAATGTCAAAATTTCCTGTGTGTACTGACAGCGAAGGGGCCACTGTGAACATCAGTGAACAGACCATCAGGAATGTGGCGCAACACATTCAATGTCTGAACTGGTGGGAATAGACGCTTTAGCACAATCTGTTACACTAAGTCCTGTAATTTACTTCTCCATTTTTCTGATCTTCTGCTTGCCATTCTTGATGGAAAAATTCACAGGTTCACATTAATTCACATCGTGGTCCATATGCCAACTTGCTGCTCATCAACTGAACATGTATCTATCCATTTAAAAACTCTCTATGTCCTCCTGATAATATAATTTCATACTTCCTGTGGTGTCTTCGTCAAATTTAGTTGCTATGCAATTTGCTTCTGCTCTTTCAAATTACTGATACAGATTGCAAATACGTGGAGACCTCATGCTGATCACTGTCTGACTGCACTGATGTATGTTCTGTCAAACTGACAAAGACTGAATTAGCCCTAATGGCTGCTTCTGGTTTAATAAACAATCTTTCCCCAATTCCTGTAAAGCACATTTGATGGACTGCATGTTCCAGAAAAAGATATCTGAAAATAAGAACTACGAGCTATTCAGCACCTCGAGCCTGCTCCCCCATTTGATGCAATCATGCTTGAGCTCATGTCAGTTTCAACACCACGTTGCTGTTATTTGTCCAGAACCTTCATTTATTTAGTGTCCTAGCAGGCCCTGACCCCGACCATAGTAAATTCCACAGATTCATCCATATTTCACGGAAGTAATTTCTCATCATCCTGTATTAAATATGCGATACGCTATCCAAAAACTACCAACTCTTGTTCTAGATTCCCCCACGTTGAGAAACATTCTCTGTATGTCTGCATTGTCAGTCTTCTTTTGCATCATACTGTTACAACACGGCGGTTAACTCTTCTGTTAATTAAACCAATCACCCAGAAAAGTTCACCTCGGCTTAAATTCTGTTAAAGTATGAGCGATATAGAACTCCTAAATTCCACGATTTAACATGAAAAGTGGACAGTAATCTACAAGTATTCATAGCCGTAAGCGCCGTTTGATTAACTGCTCATTATCAACCTCCTGCTCTATAATAAAATTCTATTTCAATAATACACTCACTAAAATTGTATCAACTTAATTTCAAAACCACACTGTGGCTGTTGACTTCAGTGTCTTTTGGCTTCAAACTTGGATCTCCATGGGCCGTCTTCTTTCGTATTGCTGCCAACAAGTTTTATGTGAAAATGTATCTTTGATGGAATGTTTCCTAATTTCTTTAGTCTTCTGTTCAATTTTCAAAATGCCTTCATTATTGTATGGCCAGCATCAGATTGTCACATTGGTTTAATGTTGGCAGAACAAGAAATTCAAACTCGATTGGAATTTAGTATCCTGAGACATAAGTTAAACCTATTGGTATAAACTCAAATTGTTGTCACAACAGCAAGCGACTCTGGTGTCCATTTCACAGCCAAATATTGCATATTTTCAATGCTTCAGTACACTCTGAGACTGTGCACTAGTTCATATCACAGGGGCTTGTAATGTCTCGGCTTGGAAAAACATTCACTTTCTCTTAAGTACCGTGACTTCAACTTCATAACACCCCACACCTTAAGAAAAAAATATACCATTATAATGAAAAGACGATTTTGGTTCTCTTCTAAGTCCTAATCCCATTACATGAAATACATCTGTCTTTTATCCAAGTTCATAATCGTTTCTGCGTACTGACGTTGGACTCTGTCCAATCTTATCCATATATTCTTTCTTTAAATCCATTATAATGCATCTTCTGTCTCATTTGTACTCATCGCAAAATGTACAACTTCTAAATTAAACGTTCGTAATATATGATGCCAACAAAATAGTCTCATATTTTTCTGTTTATGTCTTTCCACGAATGTAAGACGATTGTGTTCGGCATGCACAACTCTCTCTCTCTAACACGTTTCGTCACATAAACGACAAATTGTTGGAAGACCAGTACCAAACTGTAAAAGTATGTTTCGATTGTAGAGCATTTTCTCTTGTGGGCGTTGTATTTCTTTCAAAAATAGCCAAGTTGCCGGTGAAATCCACTAATATATTCCTGGAGCGGTACAGCTGCAACTCGTATATCTCTCGTATCAATTTCAACTTTGAAGGGTTTGAAAACTTGTTGTAGCTCAACCTGTTGCTGTGGTCTATATTGAGTTTAAATTCTCAAATGTCTCTTGTCATAGTTCTGTTCTTTATTTTTTTATGTTTTTCTTTAATGAATCTGTCAGCGGTTCCAAGGTGCTGCAGAAGTTTAGAATGAACACCTGGTAGAGACTGTCTAATGAAAAAAAAATCAAGGTATCTCTTTTTTCGAGGTTTCATCGTGGACATTCCAAAATGCATTTCTTGTCGTGTTTCGTTGTATTCAACATTCCATGATTGAATGTATTTCCCTGGGAATGAGTATCCAGTCAAATGATCTCTCTCAGAACCTCGGAGGTCTCATCTATTTTTATGTTCCGTTCTCTTCTGTCAAAGTTACTGTGGTTCATTGTTTCAAACTCAACATAATTCAGACTTGGTCCATTCTTTCTGTTTCTGAACTGCTGTCTATCCGTTTCTGGTTGAAATTCACAAGCATACAAAATAGCCTGTTTGACAAATGCACAATCTCTTGACTGTGCACCTGTCAGTGGTGCGTATATCCCATTTTCTCTGTCGACCAGATTAGTCTCAATAAGGATTACGCACAATTTTCGTGACCACTCCATCTGCCCTGCTACTTTTCAAATTAAATAAAACACGATTGGGCATCTATTCATCAGCATTTGTCAACGTTTTGACATATTTGGATGTATCACTAAATCCTCTCTTCATCTCCACCCTGAAACCTTTACTTTACTAACTAACTTGAACTTCAAGTGATCTCTCTCTTTCTCCCTGCCTTCCTCTCTCTCTGTTTGATAAGGTAAGAACTTTTCTCCCTTTATTTTTCCTTTCTCTCTCTTTCTCCCCTCTTATTTTCTCTGTCTTGCTTCTCTGCTTCTCTCTCTCTTCCTGGATCTTCTCTGTCTCCTTTCTTTATCTTAACCTTCTAACTCAATATGCATCAATTATTATTGAAGGTTTTCATTCTACTTCCACTGTATGTGTCTCTTTCTTTGATATATCTACGCGCTTGATCAACAATCTTACAATTTCAGCTTTTCTTTCGCCCCTGATTTAAACTAATGCCAACCGATTTGCTTTTCTAAATATTTGCCCTTCCTCTGATTGCCTAAATTTTCTAAGAAACTTTTGGCAGCATCTTCAAACCACAGACCCTCCTTCACAATCTTAAGAGCCTATTCCCTCAATTTTAATTTATAACCACAGGATACCGAAATTAAATGAACATCTGTCTTATGTAAACAAGTAGAGCACTGACTGCCAATTGTTTAAGTATGCTGGGGAGGGCCGTATCACACATCTACTCAAATCTGTCCGCATTTTAAACTGGATCTGTCGAAAGCCGTTCACATTTCGGACTTGAGCCGCCAGTTTTATGGCATGTCGGGGAAACTCTCTGTGACTTAATCCAAACGCCCAAGAAAGCTCACCTCGCCTCGTAATCTGTTAAAATATGAGTGACGGAGAACTCCCAATTTACGCTGTTTAAAGAAATGTATGCTTTATGTCAAAAATTGAACATTAAACAGCGACTATGTAGAACTCTCAATCCCTTTCTCTTAACTTCTTATTGCCTGCCCTCAAATTGATAGCAATATGCTATTCCAATAAGACCGATATTGAATTATGAAAACTTACTTTCCAAACGACACAGCGGATGTTATCTTCGGTATCTTTCTTCTTCTGGCTGTGGAACCCCCGGGTTGTCTTCTTTCTTTTTAATGCCAGTTTAATTCATATGGATAGGTACCTTCAGGAGCAAGTGTTTCCTATCTTCTTGCATCTGTGTTGATGTTGATTGGTTTTTCTCCAATTTTCAAAGTTCCTCATTATTCTATCCTCAGCATATTATCCTTTCATTTATGTGAAGTTAGCAAAAAGAAAAAAATACAATCTCGATTGGGTTTTATTATATTATAGCATAATATAAACTGATTGGTTAAATCGAACGGTAGTCAAGACAGCGGCAAACTCAGGTATCCATCTCCTAGTCAAATGTTACGCACTTCCAATTTTCCAGTACTCTCTTAGATAGCATCCAGTCATACCACAGGTGAGTGTTATCGCCCCGTTCACAACTGCATTCACTCTCTCTTAAAGATATAGTATACGCCTTCAACTTCATAACATTACATACCTCAGTTATGTCTGCTCACAATCTTCAATATTCCGTAGAGTACAGGATTGAACCGCTCCACCTCTCCTCATAAAACAGCCTCTTACCCCTGAAACCGATCTCTCTACTATCTGCAATGCAACTAGATCCCTCCTCATCAATGCTGTAGACAGTAGTCCCGCTGCAGTCTCCTTCATGCCTTGCATATTTGAACCGACTTCCCTACTGCATTTTTTTCCTTTCTGAATGAATGTGACAATTCTGTTTGCCTTCCTTTTTTGTTATTTCTGAGCCAGCATGCTAGTTTCCTATAATTCATGGACGAGGACATTCAGATCCTTCTGTAACGGCGGTCTCTAAAATTTTACTTCATTTTGATAACAAGCTTCCTTTTTAATCATCTGAATAATATGGATGATATAATGCAGCGAAATTTTGGATCCTTCACCAAATTTGTAGAATCCTGATTACTTCCTTGAAACTTAGCTCTTCAGAGACATCGGAAAATTTGGTTACATCATTTTCTGACCCCTAAAGCAAATCATTAATTTAAATTGGAAATACTTGCGGCATAAGGATCAAACCCTGTGACACCTCACGAGCTACATCTTGCCAAAGAGAAGACTCATATTTCCCGTTTCTCTGCATTTTGTTGGTTAGCTAGTTCTCTATCCAAACCGATTATTTAATCTTACCTTTCATAATATTCGTTGCATCGTATATTACCCAATGCCTTCTGAAAGTTCAGTAAGACTGCATCTGGAGGATTGCCATTATCCTGTGGGCTTGGCACATATTTACACAAATCAAGTTTTTAATCGCGCAAGATATGCGCTTCAAACACCTTGCTGCTCTGATAGATTGCAGTTTGATTTGCAAATACCCTGTTATTAATTCCTTATAAATGGATACTAGAAATTTGCTGTCAATCGCAATATTTTGTCGTTTTTATTTTAAAAATCCCCCGTTAGCTTGTTTATTCGTACATCCTTCCTCTTTATAACCTCTACACTCTATTCCAATTCCTATGTTGCAGACAAATGAGACAAAAGTTCTGCTCTCATTGCAAAGGTTTCTCTAGCCTTATAGTCTCATTTTATTCTTATTTTAGGGCATTGTGAAGCTGCATGTCCTCCTCATATTCCTACGGCTTTGTCCTTCGTGTGTGATTATCTCTTTCTTGTCCATGATTAAGAGGCGTAAGACATGTGCTATCTATTTTTTTTTCTTTTTTGCTATATAACATATTGAGGGACTGAAGGGCTTTCTCAAAATCCTGCTTAATCAGCTCATGATACTGAACGGTCTCCTCTCTCTCACGTCTCAGAAATTGAATGTAGGAAGTGATTGTATTCTCCTGTTCCCATACAACAGAAACCTTGGTATGAAATATCTCCTTTGTTCCTTTAAAAAGCTATAATGTGCCTTCACATCCTCCTCCAAGTCCTATTCTAAAGGCTGAATGGTCAGAATGGCGTGCTCTAATTCGAGTGCAAAAATCTCTCGTGACTTTGTGGCCTCTAATATTTCCTGTGTTATATAAATAACCAGGTTAATTGGACTCATCCTGCTGCTCCATAACACGTATTGGCGCTGCATACCCTACTCTACTGTTATCGGCTTCAGGGCCATGTTGTGAGAAAATCATTTTTCATTTTTATAAACCCCAAATTCGTTTTGGATCAAACTGTTTATCTTTTCCTCAGACGTTAACACTTCAGTCATTGGAGTCAGTCATGTGAAACATTGCTGAGCTGTTGCCAATGCAATAATTTAGCGTCTTCAAAGAGGAAACACAGTTGTGTAATATGCCCTGCATGAGAGTTCACATCAATACTGTACAGCCAAATCAACACTTTCTAAATGTAATACTTATTCCCAATTAGTGATAGGGTCATAGAGATGTACAGCATGGAAACAGGCACTTCAGTCCAACCTGTCAACGCCGATCAGATATCCCAAACCAATCTAGTCCCATCTGCCACCATTCGGCCCATATCGCTCCAAATCCTTCCTATTCATTAACCCATCCAAATGCCCCTTCAATGTTGCAATTGTACCAAATCCTCTGGCAGCTCATTCCATACACATACCACCCTGTGCGTGAAAAAAACGTTGAGCCTCAGGTGTCTTTTATATTTTTGCCCTCTCTTCCTAAACTTATACCCTCTCGGTCTGGACTCTACGATCCCAGGAAAAGACTTTGTCTATTTACCCTATCCACGCCCCTCATAAGTTTGTAAACAACTATAAGGTCACCCCTCAGCCTCCGACGCTCCAGGGAGTACAGCTCCAGCCTGTTCAGCCTCTCCCTATCGCTCAAATCCTCCAACCCTGGCAACATCTTTGTAAATCTTTTCTGAACCCTTTCAAGTTTCACAACATCTTTCCCATAGTAAGGAGACTAGAGTTGCCCACAATATTCCAACAGTGGCCTAACCAATGTCCTGCAGACGCGCAACATGACCTCTCAACTCCTGTAAGAAAGTGAGGACTGCAGATGCCAGAGTACCAGAGTTGAAAAATGTGGTGCTGGAAAAACACAGCAGGCCAGGCAGCATCCGAGGAGCAGGAAAATCGACGTTTCAGGCATAAGCCCTGAAGATTTTTCAACTCCCAACTCCTGTGCTCTGTCGTCTGACTGACAAAATAAAGCATATCAATCACCTTCTTCACTATCCTATCTAACTGTGACTCCACTTTCAAGGAGTTATGAACCAGCTGTCCAAGGTTTCTTGGTTCAGCAACACTCCCTCGGACATTACCATTACGTGTATAAGTCCTGCAAAGACTTGCTTTCCCAAAACGCAGCAGCAATTAATACTGAGACTGAGACTCGACCTATGTGAGACTTGAAGGGGGAAAAAAAGGATTTTCCATTTAAGTTGGAGATGACGACTTCTTCCTCTCCCGGAAGGTTATGAATGTTTGAAACACTTTTGCTCGAGAACGGTGAAAACAACACTGAATATTCCTGAGGCCGAGGCTTTCACTCGGGTCAAATGTAATCGCTGTGGGGGTGGAGAAATATGGAACTGACACGACAAAAATTTCCTCCATTCACTTCTTGAATGGTGGAGCAAGGTCAAGGACCAGAATAAAACCTACTCATGTACATTATTCGCGTATTGGTACATTTGCCACACGCAAACAGTTCTCTTGTTTCTGTTGATGGCCCGGGTAAGACCCGCTCAAAACATTTCAAGAATACCCAGACCCTAACTTTGCGAATTGTTTTAAGCAGGTGTGCAGTTCATATTCCTGGCATGATGCAGTTGGTCAAAGCACTTTGTGCAAAACAGAAAATGATTTATTTACAGCATGATGCAATGGAACACTAACTAAAGAGAGTCCAATATAAAATGACTGAAAATCTGAAAACTCAACATTTTAACTCAGTTTAATGATGCAGTTCCAAACAATTGCAATAATCCCCATAATCAACCCTTGGGAAAAAAATGAAAAAAAAACAAACACATGCTCTGATAGGAGAGATCTCAGAGAGAAAGGGTCGGAATTGATTTGCTTCTTTGAGACAAGCAGCATCAATACGGACTGACTGCCTTCAGTGAGCAGCCAGACTGCTAAACCCCAGACTAAACCATGCCATAGAATCTGAGCTGGGAGACCTGTCAACTCACATTTCAGTGTACAAGTGTATTCGTTTTTTGTTCGAAAAAAGGCAACCTGAATGTTCGTGGCCTGATGGAATATCTTTTAGCTATACTCACATTGACCCTAAAACACTCCCAAACAGACAGCTTGGCAAAGCTGCGTTTATGACTTCTCTGGAAAAAGAAGAACCTTGTTGAAGGAGTATCATCACACGTTGGAAGATACCATTGTGACCTGACTGAACTGTCCTTGCGCTGGGGTAACAATTGCAAGGATGAATGATCTCTACGTTTCCTTCTGAATTCAGTTAAAATCGTTGAAGTATGCACTTCCGCTGATTTCAACCAAGTTTGAGAAAATAAATAGTCTCCTGCTACTCCTGTGTAATGGCATTTAGTGGCAGCAAGACCTCCAGCTTTTCTCACTCTTTGATCTCCATAGGGCTAAATGCTTGTTCCTGGTTTCAGAGAACATTTTCAAGCGTTTGAATGACTTCCTTGCTTTTTGTTATGATTCAACTAATACGTTGATAAATTCCGAATATTTCCATGTGTCGTAATTTGCAATTGAATTCACTCTTGCAGTCCTTTCAGTCCAGGCCTGTGGTACTAATAACTTGCTGTCATGTTATATACAAGGCTCGAGAGGCTGAATGACCTCCTCTTGTTCCTGAGTAGTGTACCCGAGGGTTTGAATGGCCGTATTTTGAGCCGTTATAACAGACTATAGAAGCCGAATAGCCTCATTCTCTACCTATGTAAATAGCTCGAGAGGCTGAACAGCTTCCTCCTGTACATGCGCAACAGGATCGTGACGTTGAATTTCCTCCATCTATGTATTTGTAAATGACTTCCTCCAGTTCCTGTATAAAAGACGTAAGTGTCTTACTGGCCACCGACTGCTGCTTGTAATAGAACCAAAGCCTTAATGGGCTCCTCCTCTTCCTTTGTAACAGGCATGAGATCCTGTTGTTCTCTATCTGTTCCTGTCTGACCCAGTCAAAAGGCCAATGGCTGAGTGATTTTCGTCTGTACCACACACGAGAGGTTGAATGCCTCTTCACTTTCCTGTTTAACGCACTTGAGAGGCTGAAGGTTCTCATTTTGCTCGACTGCAAAATACTCAATTGGCCGAATGGCACCCCACTGCTCCTATGTAATAGACTCACGAGGCTGAATGCCCTCTTCTTCTTCATTTTTAACTGCCTGGAGTCAACGAATGCACTCCTGATACCGTGCAAATTTATTTAGAGGCTGAATGGCCTCCTCCTGATTCGTTGTCACTGAGTCAAGAGGCTCCACAGCGTCTTTCTGTTACATTTTAGCAGGATTGAGAAGTTGAATGAACAAACGAGATTGTTGTTAAGTCTTTCATCAGTCAGAATGCCGGTTTTGATTTTTTAACATGTAAACTCCAGAATTTCTTTCAATCAGGAACATTAAAATGAACTTTCAGCCTACGATGAAAGAATATACTCGTGAAGTCAAAAGAATGATCAAGATTGTTGATGTTGTCGTCCTGAGTACACGACACACTTTTTTGCCCCATACTTCTCACTTCGGCAACTTCGACTGCCTTGAAAAGATGCACAAATCCCAAACACCGAGATTTCCCATCGTATCATTTAATAGCATTCTGTGTGAGAACGTCTCCGACTATGTCGAGCCCATCTTGAAACCGACGGTACAGGGGGGCGCCAGCTTCTTTTGCAACACGACAGATTTGCTATAGTAACTTCACAACCACAGACTATGCAAACGAAGAACATTCCTCGTCATAATTTATGTTTTGGCCATCTGCACCAGCATCCTCCTTGACAACGATATCGCTGAAATAGACTCAGTCCTCAAAACCAACAAATACTAATCTCCCAGTGAAATCCTACAAAAAATTCGCTTCACCTTCGAACAGAGCATCTAAACCTTCGACAGCCAATCCTTCATCCAGACACATAGAGCGGCATGGGACCACGTTTACAGTCCAAAATGCGAAATGGTCTTGCACAATGTCGAAAAAGACGTAACGCTGCACAGGGCCTCCCATCAACGAGACACACCAGATCCATAGACGACACTTTATCCATCTGAACACATGGTGAGGAGGGCCTGAATCAACTCCATTGCGGGAAAACAAGCTCCATCCCACCACACATTTAACACGGACTACTGTTTAGAATCAATATCATTCTTCGGCACAAGCATCTTTATCAAGGACGAACAACTCAGTACCTGACTCTACAGCAGGCCTATGGATAACCTCAAGATGTCGCACTTCTCGAGCTACTATTTTAAACATCAATTTAAAAAGCCATACCCTACGGGCAAACCGTATGCACACTCAGAACTGTACAGGTGAGGAGGAAAGTGGCGAACAACTGAAGGTGCTGAAGGAAGCCAACAAAAGAGCTGGACGTGATACTGATCACAGGTTCTGGTATGCCGCAATGGAAATCTGTAACGGTCCCTTAAAAAACAGATACAGGATATGACTGATAGTGTCCACTTTGTCATCCAGTACATCCCGGGAGTGGAGGGACCATGCCATGTACTTTGCAGTCTGCAATATATTGTCGATGACGATGAGCATCTCGACAAGATCTTCCCTGTATCTTCACTTCTTGCCTTTAATCAATTGCAAAACCTTTAAAAGATCATTGTTCAAGCAAACTGTCCAGCCATCAGGCAACGGTACACCTCAATACCACACACTGTGCCACGGCAAACCTTGCTAGACAAGACTGATTAACGCTCTTTCCTCAAGGATCCCCTTTGTTACTTCACCAAAAAAAACTCGATCATGTTAATGAGACATGATTTCCCACGCACAAACCCATTTCGACTATCCCAAATCAGTCCTTTCATTTGCAAAAACATGTACATCTCTTCCCAAGGCGGAATGTGAAGAGTTCTTTCTCCAGGTGTCGGGTGGTCAAATTTTGGCGGTGGAGGAGGCCAAGGAACTGCATGTCCTTGATAGTGTGGGGCAGTTTAACTTTGAATTCCTACAGTGTGGAAACAGGTCGTCAGCCCAACAAGTCCCCACCATCACTCCGAACCGGACCCCATGGAAACCCATTCCTGTAAGCTATATTTAGAACTGACTACTGCAGCATGCCTGCACATCCCTGAAAACTCCGGGCAAATTAAGAAGGCCAATTAACCGAACCTGCACATCTTCGGGTTGTGGGAGAAAACCGGAACACCTGGAGGAAACCCGCATTCAGGCAGTCACTGAAAGCTGGAATTGAACCATGGTCCCTGGCACCATGAGGCAGCAATGATAACCACTGAGCCACCATGCCAACCGAGGGAGATGTGTAATTTAAAGCCATTGGGCGGGTTGGGTTAGTTGATCCTTTTGTCCCAGAGATATTTTCTGAAACGGTCCATAAATTGGCATCCTGTCTCCCAAATGTCGAGTAGTCCACATCGGAATCGACGGGCACAAATGTGTGGAGCTGCAAGTAAATTTATACCAGATGTCAAATGATCCTTTAGGGCCTTGGGCAGAGGTGCGGGGAAAATATGGCTGTCGGTTTTGCATTTCCTGTGGTGGCATTTGAAGGTGTCAGGAGTGGTGGGTAGGCTGGTGAGGGAGTGGGGGTGGGGAGCGGAGGGACCTGACAAGGGAGCAGCAGAGGAAATGGTCACTCCGGAAACCTGATTGTTATGGGCAGGGAAATATATCCCTAATGGTGGTGTCCGACTGTAGGTGGAAGAAACGGCGAAGGATGATGTGTGTTGTCTGCTGTTTGTTGTGGTGGATGGTACTCTGACATTGTTTTGGAGGGAGAGTGAGTTTGGGTTTTCAAGAGTGGAGAGTTATAGATGCGATGCGCTGGAAGGCATTATCCACCTTTTTCGAGAGGAAAATTTGATCTTTGAAGAAGGAGGGCGTCTGGGAATTTCTTGTTGGAATCGGTCATCCTGGGAGCAGACGCTGCGGAAGTGAAGGAATTCAGAATAAGAGATGGCGTTTTACAGGAGGCAGGGTGGGTGTGTGTATATTCCAGGGAGCTGTGGGTGTCAGTGAGCTACAAGATGCAAAGTTGAGTCTGTGACCATTGATGGAGTTGGAGAGGTCCAGGAAGGGAGTGGGGGAAGGTGTCTGAGATGGTGCAAGTGAATTTGTGGTCGGGGTGCAATATGATGGTGAAGTTTATGAACTGTGTGGCGCCGATAAAGTCATCAAGATAGCGGAGGGAAAGGTTGGTTATTGTGCTGCTATCCCTTCAGAAGATTTCCTGGAACATTATGTACCGGACATTGTATAACTGACATTACCCAGAACATTCTGTTCTCAACATTGTACAAAGTAATTTCCCCAGAAAAGTCTGTGAAGAACGTTGTACAACTGTCATTGCCAGGAATATCCTGCTCCCGATATTCTATCACTGAAATTCACCGGAACATTCTCTACCCAACATTGCATAACTGACATTCGCTGGAATATTTTGTACCCAACATTCTATAACTGTCATTTCCCGGAACATTCTGTACTAAACATTCGAAAACCGACATTCCCCGTCATAGTCAAAACCCGTCATTGTGTAGCTGACGTTCCCTGGAACATTTTGTCCCTGACATGACTTATAAACGGCTGGACTTCAGTGAATTGAGCAAACGATAAGATCTCGAGGGAAGAGATCCCGTTCCAGGGAGAAGGAGATAATGTTCCGAAGTACCCTCAGGCAGTTAAAGTGTTTAATACTCTTACCCACAATTTAGCTGAAAAGACAGAATTTTCGGAACTCCATTTGTCTTCAAGGAGCTTCGAGAGAGCATGCAGAACAGAAACGTTTTCACTCACCATATTCGGAACTGGAAGGAAGTGACTTGTGTCTGCTTTGGAGTGATTGATTGCGTAGGAATATTCCAGAAAACGCCTGTTGTTTTGGATATGTCTCTGTGTGTTTGGGGAGGGAGGGTATTTTGTGGTTCACGATGTATTTTTGCCAGCAATTCAGACTTTCCGTATTGTTATTCGACCTCAAATTATTTTCATAAATCTCTAAATGCGGTGACACATTTGGAAATTTCACTGGGCCCTCTGTCAAACTGGTCACTTTGTCTCCAGGCGAATGTATAATGTGTTTGTTTTTCTTCCTCACAGTTAATGTAGTGACCATCTACGTTCTGCTTTATAAAGATTGTGAATTGTCTCCATGTGTCAGACGATACCTAGGGGCCATGGCAGTGGCGGATCTACTGGTCATTATCCTCGACGTTATAATGAGACACATTCCCATTGTTTATACTGAAAATTTTTATTTCCTGGAGTCCATCCCCGTGTGTAATATCCATGCCGTCCTGCTTTATGCAGCAACTGACTGTTCTGTCTGGTTCACCGTCACTTTCACTTTTGATCGATTTGTGGCCATTTGTTGCCAGAATCTGAAAAATAAATATTGCAGTGAGAACACAGCGGCTTTGGTTCTGAGAACAGTGACTGTACTGAGTTGTTTAAAGAATATTTTCTGGTATTTTATGCTCTCAACTCGGTATCAGCTGGGGCACACACCCTGGTTTTGTGTGGCAGCAATCGGTGTTTATGACTCCCGTGTCTGGATCACAACTGAGTTCGTCCATAATATTCTCACCCCGACTCTGCCATTTTTCCTGATTCTATTGCTCAATGTTTTCACCGTCAGATACATTGCAGTGACCAGAAAAGCCCGCAGAAGACTCCGGGCTCACACAAATGTGGACCATCGTTCTGACACTGAAATGAGAAATCGAAAGAAATCCATGATTTTACTGTTTGTTATCTCAGCCAATTTCATTCTGTTCTGGTCAATGTTAATGGTGTATTTTGTATGGTACCGAATGTGGTATATCGTAGATATCCCTGTATACCTTCATGACTTTGTGCGTGAATTGGGCATCATGCTGCAGCTCCTCAGTTGCTGCACAAACACCGCGATTTATGCCTTGACACAGTCTAAGTTCAGAAAGCAGTTGAAGAACGTGCTGAAGTACCCCCTTACTCATATTTATCAATCGACCAAATTCACTCATTAATCAACCCATCCTGGATTTTCGAATTTCAGTTCAACATTTCAGTGATGAATTGGTACGTTGCTATGGTAACAGGCTGGTTTTTTCCAACCTTATCGCACAGCAGGGTTACTGGGACACACTTCAATATCTCTCTCTGCCCAGGGACCAGTTATGAAAGGAACCATCCCACTTACTGTATCGATCACATGAATTTGTAAACAATAAAAGCCGTCATTAAGAAGCGCCGAGCAGCAGAGTGAACAATATTGTTGTTTGACTTTGTGTTGACGAAACTGAACTGATCTTCAGGGAAGAAAAGGGGATTGGGCCTGATCTCAGGAGTTGAGTTTAATTCACCCAGTCCGTGCTATCACCACTGGGTATCCCCACCATTACATGGACTACGGCACAGATCATCTATCGACCCCGTTATCCCAATCTCTACTCAACAAAGTCCGCCTGTCTCTCTCTCTCTCTCTCTGTCTAACCCTGTCTCTCTCTGGCTCGATCACTCGTTCTCTCCCTTCCCCGTTTCTTACACCTTATTTCTCCCTCTCTCTCTGCACAATCTCTCTTTCTCTTCCTCTCTCCCTTTCACTTGCCGTCTTCAAATCTGTCTCTTTTCTGTCGTACATGCCACAGTTTCTCCACCGGAATGCACTCTTCTCCGTCTGTGAGAGGGACGGAAGGTTGGAGAGCGAGAGAGAGAGAGACGGGATAAGAGAGAGATGGGAGAGAGTTGGGGTTGGGAGAGTGGCGGGTGGAAGAGTATGAGGTTGGTAGGGCATTGGACAGAATAAATGGGTGGAGGGTGGGGTCGATTTGTGGAGAGTGGAGACAGGCACGGAAACAATGTGAGAGAGAAGGGAAAAGAGGGAAATGCTGAGGGGTGAGAGGTTGGATTGGGGAGAGAAAGTGGGAGGACGTAGAGAGAGGGGAGAGAGAAGGCGGCGGGGAGAGGAAGGCTTGGGAGAGATGGAGAGGGAGGGAGAAAGGGAGGGAAATGGAAGAGAGTGATAAATTAGAGGGAGAGAGGAAGGGAGGGGAGAGAGAGAGATGAAGGGGCAGGAGAGAGATAGTGTGAGAGGGAGTAGGGAGAGTGAGGGATTGGGGCGTGGTAAAGAGTGTGAGAGGAGAGCGCGAAAGGGGAGAGAAAGGGAGGAGAGGGAAGAGGGAGCGAAATTTGTGGTGAAGAGTAAGGGGAGGTAGAGTGTGCGAGAGAGACCGTGAACGAGAAGATAGAGATTGAAGAGGACAGGAGTCCGCGAGCGGCGGGGTGGGTTTGAGAGAGATAGCGACAGGAGAGAGAGAGATTGTGGAAGAACAGAGACGTACGGAAGTGGAGAGAGAGAGTGGGAAGGGAGGGGGAGAATGATTGTGGGACGGAAAGGGGAGAGAGTGGAAGAGAAGAAACAGGAGAGAGAGGGAGAGAGGAAGGTGGAGGTGGAAGGAATTGAGAAATGGGAGGAGAAGAGGGAGAGATAGGGGCCAGAGTGGGAGAGAGATGGAAGAGAGAGGGGAAGAAATAAAGTGAAAGGGATGCTCCAGGATGAAGTGAGGAGGAGAGAAAGTGTTGTAGGGGCTGAGGGGGAGAGAGAGGGAGGTGAGAGACAGGAATAGAGGTAGCAGAGAGGATGTGGTGTGGAGAGAGGGAGGCGGGGAGAGAGAACAGGGAGTGAAAAGACAGAGGTGGCTAGAACGACAGCGGTAGGAAGAGAGTGAGGGAAGAGAGTGCCATGCAGTTAGATAGAGGGATGCAGGAGAGAGGGAGATGGAGGCGAAAGTGAGAGAGACAGACATACAGACAGAGGGGGGAGACATAGAAAGGTGTGGAGAGAGTGGGTGGAGAGAGAGACAGTTTGGAAGAGAGGAGCGTAAGTGCAAGAGTGAGGGAATAAAAGGGAGAGAGACGATGTAGAGTGTGAGAGGCGGGAAAGGTAAGGAATGTGGAGGGTGTGCATTCTAGGGAGACATTGGGAGAGAGACAGTGTGATGGGAATGAGCGAGAGTAAGAGAGCGAGAGGGAGGGATGTAGCGCAAGAAAAATGCAGATGAGAACAGAGACAGGGTGGTGGAATGAGAGGGAGAGATAGACAGAGAAGGGAGAGTGATGGCGGCGCTTAGGGAGTGGGTACTGAGTTGGAAAGGGAGAGACAGACGGGTTGAGGGAGAGATGGAGAGGGAGAGGAGCAGACCGAGCGAGAGAGAGAGAAAGAAGAGAGAGGGCGGTGAGGAGAGATTTGGAAGAGAAAGACGGAGGGGAGAGAGAGAGATTTAGGGTGGAGGAGAAGAGAGAATGGGAGGAATGGGAGACGAGACGGATGGGGGAAGGGACAGAGCGAGAGAGTGGGGAGAGAGTGGGAAGAGAGTGGGGAAAGGCAGAGATTGAGAGGGGGAGCAGGAGAGTGAGAGCGTGAGGGACGGTAAGAGAGATAAGGATGTTGGGAGTCCGATTGAATGAGGAAGAGATATAATGAGGAAGGAGGAATAGAGAGGGGGATTTGTGAGAGACAGAACGAGAGAGACTGGTGTAATAGAAAGGTGTGGAGGGATAACGAGAGAAATAAGAACTGTGAGAGAGTTAGAGCTAGACAGAGGTACAGGGGAGAATTAGGAAAGGGAAGAGATAGAAATGGAAGACGTGAGAGAAAGGGTGGCAGGATGGGAGAGAGGGGTATAAGAAAGATAGAGAGGAGGGAACTGAAAGCAAGAGACAGGGGGAGGAGGGCGAAAAAGAAGGAGGAGGGAAAGAGCAAGGAAGTGGGAAAGAGAGTTTGGTGGAGAGACAGTGAGAGGGCGGAGAGATTGACAGGAACAACGAAACAGAGGTATGGTGTGAGACAAAGAGTGAGAGGTCTGTACAAAGTGACAGAGAGGGGGGGAGAGAGATGGAAAATAGTTGAGAGAGAGGGCGGGAGGATGGGAGAGAGAGGTATAAACACATAAAGAAAGGGAGGAGGTGTGAGAGCGCGAGGGAGAGTGGGGTGGAGAGAAAGGCTGCCAGAGAATGTGTTGAGAGAGAGCGCAGGAGGGATGAAGGCAAACGGTGTGGAGGAGCAAGGCGGTGGTTACAAAAATGGAAGGGGAGAGAGGGGGAAAGCGATACGTGAGGGAGAGAGGGACGAGGATAGATAGAGGGAGGGGAGACAGGAAGGGAGAGGGAGGCAGGAGAGAGAATTTGGGGAGAGACAGAGTGCGGGGAAAGTGGAGAGCAAGCGAGAGAGCGCGGGGAGAGAGAGTGAAGAGGAGAGAGAAAGAGAGTAAGGGTGAGGGAGAGAGGGATATGGTTTAGTTAGGGAGAGAGGGATTTGAAAACAGAAAGGGGGAATGAGAGAAAGGAATGTGAGGAGTGAAAGAGATGGGTGGGTAAATCGGTTTGAGTTCTAGGGAGAGACAGAGAGGAGGGGGAGGCAGGGATGGAGAGGAAACAGCGATCCAGAGAGCAGCGGAGATAGAGAGAGAGCTGGGTCAGAGAGAAGAGAGGGAGTGGGAGACAAAGATAGTGGGAGTGGGGAGAGACGGAGCGAAAGAGTTTGAGTGTGTTGAGAGAGTGATGTGAGGAGGGAGAGAAAGAGGGAGAGGAAAGCTGGGGGAAGAGAGAGAGAAGTGGAGAGACAGAGAGAGGGGTGATGGGGCAGAAAGAGACTGGGAAGGATGAGGGAGCAAGAGGCAGACAGGACAGAGTAGAAGAGAGAGAGGGAGGAGTAGAAATGGAGACAGAGAGGAGCGAATGGAAAGGGTGAGAGGGGAGGAGACAGAGGAGCAAGAGAGGCATTGAGAGAGGGGGAGGAAGAAAGAGAAAGGGAGGTTGAAAGTGAGATTGGGCGGTGGCAGAGAGAGTGAGGAGGAGAGAGCGAGGAAGGGGACAGAGAGGGAGAGGTATAGCGTGAGATAGGGAGGGACGAGGGAGAGAGGGTGGAGAGAAAGGCAACAAGAGTAACAGAGCAGTTTGGAGACAGAGAGGGCCACAGAGATTGTTGAGAGAGACAGCAGTGGGATTGAGAGAGGGGGAGACTGAGGGAGAGAAGAGACAGAGCGAGGGTGGAGAGACAAGGAGAGGACGAGTGAGGGGGAGCGGAAAGAATAGGACGGTGATGGAGAGAAGAAGGCCTGGGATGAAGAGAGGGAGGATGCTGAGGAGAGAAGAAGGGGATGGCAGAGAGAGATGGAAGCTCGAGACAGAGATATGGGAAGAGAGAGAAAGAGTGAGGAAGATAAGGGAGGATTCGGGCTACAGAAAGCGGGGTAGAGAGAGTGAAGAGGGAGCGAGAAAGAGATGGAGAGAAGAATGAGAGAGACGGAAGAACAAGGAGGGTGGGTGAGAGAGAGAAGGGGACACAGGTAAGGAGAATGAAAGAGCAAGTGAGTAAGAGAGTGAGAGTGGTGGGTACAGCGACAGTAAGGCTGCCACGAGAGAGAGCGAGTTGAATAAAGGGAGAGTTAGGATTGAGGGAGTAGAGATGAAAGGGTGTTGAGGTAGGTAGGTGGGAATATAAGGGAACGGTTAGACAGAGGGAGGGATGGAAAGAGCGAGACAGAGTTTGATGTGATGAGCGTGAAAGAGGTGGGGAAACCAAAGGGCGAGAAAGAGCGGGAGTGTAGCGGAGAGAGAGAGGACGGTTAGAGAGATGGATGTAGTAGAGAGAGGAAAAGAGGGAGAGACAAAGACAGAGGTTGAGAAGCTCGTCTGAGATAAAGAGAGAGGCAGGAGGCAGAGTGATAGAGAATGAGGGTTAGGGAGAGAGAGGGAAAGGGGAGGAAGTAACAACGATAGAGGGACGTGGGTAGGAGAGAGCGAGACAGAGAGGATGACAGAGATATCGGCGGGGAGAAAGAGATATAGTGGGCAGTGTTTGAGAGATGGGGAGGGAAATATAGGAATACATGAGAGCCGCCATAGGGGGAAGAGAGACGGAGGAGGAGGAAGGGAGAGCGGGATGGAGAATTGAGAAAGCCAGAGAGGTGGAAGAGACAGAGGGGGAGAGACAGAGAAATGGAGGATGGAGAGATAAAGAAAGGAACAGGAGAGAGAGCAGGAGAGGTAGACAGATGATTGGAAGGAAGGGGAGAGCGCTGGAGGTATGAGAGAGAGAGAAAAGGGAGAGAGAGGAGGAGAGAGGGGGGAGAAGGAGATAAATTGGATGTGGGAGCGAGTGTGGATGGAGAGGTAAAGCGGATGAAGGAGGGGAGGGTGAGACAGGTGGAGGGGTAGAGAGTAGTGTTTGATAGAGAATGGCAAGAGAGAGGCTGAGCTGGAGTGTGGTGGAGGGATCAGTAGAGGGAGAGAGTGAGAGAGGGATGGAGAGAGAGAAGGATTGGGAGAATAAGAGAGACAGAGAGGGAGTGAAGAGAGTGGGAGAGAGAGGTACTGGGTTATAGAGAGAGAGAAGCAAGAGAGAGGGAGAAAGAGTGAAAAAGAGAAGGAGGGGTGACGACACATGAGTGAACAAGAGGGAGGGAGAGAGAAAAGGAGCGAAGGGAGAGCGAGAGATGGGGACATGGCTAGGTAAGTTTTGTATTGTGAGAGTGACTTGGAGGGGTTAGAGTGAGAGATGGAGGGCGTATGGGAGCAGCAAAGATATATAATCAGCTCAGTGTGGTTTCTGGTTAGTACCCATTTGTAAATGGTACTGTTGTGGAAATGCTATTCGAATGACAATACGGACCAGGCTGACGGTCTGGCAGCTGTTGGGTGTTAAAATCAAGTAACAAAATTTCGAGATTTAAAATCTCCTGGCAGTTATTGTGCACGTGAAGCCAATATCCTTTGCAAATATCAATTTACTATACCAATGTAGTTTCAGGAAACAAGTGTTCCCTGCTTTTCCGTCTGGCCTGAAAATGACTCCCGACACACAGGTATGTGATAAACTCTTCAATGGTGTCTGAAATTGCCAATCAAGACACCTAAACTGGTGCAATTTATGAAAAGATCAAACCAGGCAGAACACACGGCAACAGCCTCGGTATCGGAAAAGGGGATGGGAGACACAGTTCTGGCCACACTGCAGAGACGTCTTCATCACATCTGAGAACTTGCGACAAAATTTATAGACTGCACGGTAAAAGGAGAAGGATCAGGTCATCCAACCCATTGTTTATTCGCCCATTCAATTCCAAGACCGAATTTCTCTTCAGTGTACTTATCCCACAACATGCTCATATCCCTTGAGATTAGCTATCGGAAAAAAAAATAAAATAGGGTCTTCAATTATCACTTCGGTCCATCGATTTTGCTTCCCTTGGAAATGAATTGATGGACACGCCTCTATCCCAAAACCAGATATGTCCTCCCCTCATTAATTGAGAGTTGTGTTCTCCTCATTTATATTCAATATCTTGGTTTCCACAGCATTATGTGGGGGAGAATTCTCTAGGTTCACCAGTCTCTGAGTGCAAACCTTTATCTTCATTTCAAAGCTGAGTGCCCTGCTTATACGTAAGAATGTGGCCCCTTGTTTGAGACGTCCCAGGCAGTGGAATTATCAGCTCTGTTTCCAATCTGTCTCACCTCGTCAGATATTTATATATTTTCGTGACATCTCCACTCATCTTCCGAAATCTCATATAAGACAGACCGAGTCGGCCCAAACGTGTTCACACAACGAGCTTCTCATCACAGTGGTCAGATGGTCCTCCTTCAGTGCACTTGTGCAATGCCCGGTTTGTCCCTTCTTCGGTAAGGCAACCAGAATTGCACATATCCTGCACAATCTTCGCGATGCATTTCACCAAGACCGTGTACAGTTACTCCTGAACTTAAATCCCCAAAATCGAAGTCAAAACAGCATTTTTCTTCCTTACTACGTTCTATCCTGTAATGATGCCAACAGTGACTGCTGTACAAGGAGATTCAAGACCTTTTCAATGTTACAGCTAGCCCCATCTTGGTCTATGTACACTGAGCAGCGTGGAAGTGCCATTCCCAGTATTGACGTTTATCTTCAGAACTCACTCCACTGGAATTCAGAGGTCTGTGCAGAAAGAAATAAAACAAGGAACATAATTCCCTTTGTCGAGCAATATATTTCAAACAGCTCCAGCCTTTGAAGCATCTCCCTGTCAATCTAATCTTCCAACCCTCACAATAACTTTGCATTTCTTTTTAAAACCGTTTCAAGTTCCACGAAATCTTTCCAACAGAAAAAATAATCACAATTGCACAAAATATTCCAAAAGTGGCCAAAACATGACCTCCCAATTCCTTTACGCAATGCTCTGACCGATAAAGGAAAGCATAACAAACGTCTTCTTCACGGTGTTATCCACCTGCGTCTCTAATTTCAACGAGTGTGAACCAGCTCTCCAAGACGTAAAAGATGATCAGAGGATAAGATAGCGCAGACAGTGAAAGGCGTTTTCCTAGGATGATGACGTCAACTTGTACGAGAGGGATCCATCTACAAATTGAGGGGTGATAAATTTAAGACAGATGTCAGAGGCAAGTTCTTTACGCAGAGAGTCTAAGGGCGTGAAATGCCTTACCTGCTAAGGTAGTCAACCCAGTCACATTAGGGAGATAAGGACACGGCTGATTTTGGGACACTGTATGGGGACGAGCTGGGAATAGTTCACAGGTCGCCGGAACATTGAGGGCCGAAGGGTCTGTTCTGTGCTGTATTGTTTTATTCTATGTTCTATGCCCCACTGTTCAGCAATACATCCTCTCTGCAGACTTCGAAATAATGCATTTGATTCTCTCAAAAGAATGTTGATATGTATTATGAATAGGTAGCGCCCAAGCAGAAATCTGTATGACATTTCATGAGCCTTTCACTCCAAAATGAACATTCCTTTATTCCATTGTTTCTAATGGAAGATTGTGGCCGGGGTGGAGTCCTGTGCTGCAGGTTGGCCGCTCTGACTGCTTTGCATTTTTTTCTCCCGTTTCTTGATTTTTGTCGTTTACTTCGTTAAATCTCAGCTCTGCCATCACTTGGATGGTGGCGATCGACCAAAACTGTCTGCGTGCAGTTTGCACATTCTCCACGTGCCTGCGTCGGTTTCCTCTGGGTGTTCCAGTTTCCTCACAAAATCCAAAGTCAGGTGAATTGTTCATGGTTATGTGCCTGTTTTTTGTGCATTAATCAGTGGTAAATAAGTGTAGTTGGGTGAATCTTCTGAGGGTCAGTGTGTACTTGTTGGGCTGAAGAGCCTGCTTCCACTGTATTGGGAATCTAATCTGAAAAAGTGCACATCAAGTTGTTTTGAGCTGGGGCCAAGGTTTAGGCCTAGAGCAGGGCCTGGAGTGTCCACATAGAGTTCGATCCAGGTTGTGAACTTTGAGATTGGCCCAGGTTGTAGACTTCGAGATGTGTCCAGAATGTGTGGACTTCGAGATGGGTCAATGGGCGGTTCTTCAGGAAGGCGCAGAGCGCGAACCTTGACTGGACCCAGTGCACAGGAGAGTGAGTCATAACTGGCTTTTGTGAAACAGACAGCAGAGTTTTCATAAGATTTGTACCTCAGGTTGAGTTTCTTGGTGTAGGTTTGCTCGCTGTGCTGGAAACTCAGCCAACAAACGTTCATCTAGTGGCTGCTGCATGGTCGAAGAGACCAGATCAGTGGCACAAGGTTTCCCATGTGGATTAACAAAATTGACAGCAATGGTCTCCAATGTAGATGGAAGCGAGGCGTTGCTTGTACCATGGCGGTGCAGGCAGCATCAATGTTCATGACTTGTCGAAGCCAGTCTAAACGCTCCTTGTTTCCTTGTTCTTATACTGTACAAAATGGCAGATTTCCTGTTAACAAATGAAAACATTCGCCTTTTTAATTGTATTTTTACTGCAAAATACTGCAAAATACATGTGTCAAGAAAATGAAAATCCAAATACAAAATCCTACTCACTGTTCCATGCCAACTCAACTGTTCTACAACCATGTCTTTATATTAGCCCCAAACCAATAGTATTTGATCTTCAACACTAAGATTAAGACATTAATAATGATCCCCTTTAAAATCCAAACAAATTGCAAACTGGTTTTCTGAAATTTATAGGTTAGTCGGTTTTTCAAATGGAATTTCCACCTCATCAATCTATCTTGAATTTGTCTCTGCTGATTACTTTCAGTTCCAATAATTTCTCCAAAACTGTTTATTCAATAAATTCATTTTATTTTTGCACACCAGACGTAGATTTCCCAGTATTGCTGGGAACACTTTTGTTTTGATTTTTCCTTCTTCGAAGACAGAACGGAAGTGGCTGTTTCATTGTTCAGCCATTTCCTTGCTCTCCAATCGCAATTTATTGGTTTCAGACTGTAACAAGGGTGCAATTGCTTTCTCCAGCCTTTGCCATTGGAACACTTTTAGAAGCTGTTGGAGTCCACGCTTTTGCACAATGCTCAATGCTCAAATACACTTTTGAAATCCATCAGTTCCAGACTCAACCTACACAATGATTGACATTCCACAATCACAGATACCAGACGGAAATGCAAAACGATCTACATTAGACCGACATTCAAATACGAGGACCGAAGCCGAGAATGTTATCACACTTCAAGTGCTCGTGCAAGTACTTTTTGACAGTTGTGAGGTTACATGTGACAACTCCCCTCTCAGGAAGTACATTCCAGACACCAAGAGACTATGAAAGAAAATCGATCTTTCAGTCCTCTTTTAACATCAAACACTTCACTTCAAAAGTGTTCTCCTTTGCTCCTCGCCCTTTGACTTGAGCCATCAACTGCTGTCTATCCATTATGTCCATTTCACTCATAAACCTGTAACTCTGAATCACGTCCCCCTTAGCCTTGTCTGCCCCAAAGGAAACAACAAGATCTTATTCAGCCACTCTTCATAGCTGATATTCTCCAACTAAGGGAACATCCTGTTTAATCACCTCGACAAAACAATCACATCCTTCCTGTGATGCGACATGAAGAACTAGACCCAGTATGCCATCTTGGCATAACCAATGTCCTGTATAGGCTTTTAATCTATGGCTCCATAAATAAACACGATGCCTACGGTAACCTTCACCTTCTTTAACTTGTCCATTAGCCTGTCCATTCACTTCAGGAATCCGTGGAGAATCGCCTTCTCAGCTGGTTAATGTGTTGCCATTCTTTGAGTACTCGCAGCCTCGTTCCTTCTTCCTCAGTGAATGACTTCATATTTAATGGTGTTACATTTCATCCCCCATTGAACTGCCAGTGTGACCATTGCATCCATATATTCCTGTATCATAATGGCTGTGAGGATACCCGCGACAACTCCCTTTGCAGGGAATGCGTGAATGTACTTATTACACTCCCCATTCACATTCCTCTCTACATCATACAGAAATATCACAAATAATGAGCAACACAGCGCTGATCCCTGTAGCAGACCAGGAGGCATTGTTCTACTGCTCAAAAATGGATTCAAATACGAACCCATGTCTCCTGCACGAAAATATTTTCGAATGTAATGTCTTAAAATGGTCATATTATTATAATATTTAACTTTTTAAAATCTGTTTTCTGTCTGGGGTTTTTTCAAAGTTCTTTTGAACGAATTAATTAAGCGAGTATCTCAAACATATTTAATCAAATTTGCTGCACATTTAAGCTACCTTCCGTTAACGTTATGATCCCTATTGCTGTTCAAAACTTGCCTCGAAATGGAAATCTTTTATCTCCTTTCGGGAGTTCCTCCAATACATTCCTGAGCAATGATTTGATGCTCACTTCTCTATGGTTATCTATTAAATCTCTGATATATTTCCCATTCAGTGGAACCACATTAATTATTGTTTGTTTATCTGGCAGGTCCTGTGACTATTTTGTTACACTTGAGATATTCTTAGAATATACTGGGATTCTCCCTAAGCTTGTCTGCCAACAGTTCTCTGCGTCCTGTGATAGACAATGTCCTCCATGTGATTTTTCTAAGTTTCACTGCGATTACATCTCATTCCTTGAAACTGTTGACAACAGTCCGAGTTCACTCATCAGACAATCTTGGCATCTGAGGGATTAATCTGGAGAATTCCATAAAGCAAATGTAGTCCGTATATGATACTTTGCATCACGACACCAAAACTGCACGCACACACCAGATACAGTCTCATCAACACGGTGTTATTGTTGCAATACGTCGTTACTTTGAATCGGATCAGATGCTGATATCTGTACTCTAAACAACAAATAGTCGGGATCACAGCCGGTCAGATAGTATCCATGGAAAGAGAGAAAAATAACATTGCAATCGAGACGACGTTTCATCACCTGCATGCTGATTCCCTTGAAATGGATTCAGGCATAATTTTAAACTTCCTATTTTCAGGTGCTGCTCCGAATGCCCTTACTTTCTGAGTATCAAATATCACATTCTTTATAATAAATACCTTCTAGTTAATGAAAGGTTAAATGGTCTGTCGTTCTCCATTTTCCTCTTCTTCCTTTTTTGCATAAATGGAATGCATTTATAATCTTCGAAAGTGATTAGGGAAGAATAAATTGATTGGCAACACAATCGGCAGATCTATTGCTCCTTCCTGCGAAATTCTGGTATAAAGGACAGCTGGTCCATCAGACTCATCAATACCCAATCTTCCAGATACTAACATCCCACTGAAATTCATGCTTTCCGGGTTTAGTTGCACATGTCCCATGATCCCGTGGTATTTCCGAGAGATTTTCCGTATCCTTCTCTGGGAGACGTGTTATAACTCATGCAAACATCTTTTCAGATATTCAAAGCCTGGAAAATATTTTTAACGTTTGTATGAGTGTCTGTTTCATCAAGCTTGGACTTTCCTAGGCTCAGTGAGATGGATACAAGTTCAGCAGATGTCCTCGCACCTGATACAGCATTCGTTCCACTATGGGAATTTTCTTCTCTTACAGGCATTTATTCACATACTACTTCTTGCTGATCAACTATTAAGCAGCACTGTCCAGACGATATGTGACTGGGGCTCCTGATTGGGCTGAGTCCCCACTTGCTCATTGTAGGGCAATGAACTTTAGCTAATTGTCAAATGATTGTAACCTACACAACCACTCAGCTCTCTCGATCTCGTCGGAGTGAGTTTTGACCATAAGGTCGCCTTGTCTCTCCCCTTGAGCACACGAATAAACAGTCAATAACTGAAGATTTGTGTGGTACAGGTTATTGCTCCGTGAAATTGGACCACGACAAGCGAGTCACCCACAGCATATTATCCCAGTTCTCACAGTTGGAGGCGTCTGCAGGACTTCTATTACACGAGGTTTTTGGACCTGAAGCGTTTATTTTTTCTTTTTATTTGCAACCTCCCTGAGTCGGCGATTTTGCTTTAACTTGAAAAGGGAGACGAGAATTCTTCCCTTAAACAATGGGGTTGAGTTTGGAGTTGAGAAGTGAGAGGCGGTTTCCTCCCTGAAGATACGTGGTTCTGTGTTTTCTTTACTATTACGGGATTGTGTTTTGATTGAAGAAGGTAAACGACGTTTTGTCCCTGAGCCTACGATGCTCTGTGTTTTTATTTCACTAATAAGAGGTTGCGTTTGGGTTTAGAAGGCGTACACGGTTCCTCATTGGATGTACAGGGTCCTGCGTTGTTTTAAATACTATTTTCTTGCCACAACACAGGAGAGTTTAATTCACCGCTGGCGCCGTTTCCCTAAGTTGCCTGCCAGAGTGTTTCCCTTTTGGATGTGGTTCCAGAGGCATTTTTGTCATTTTGTTTTGATCCCGCAGGGTCGTTTTCTTTTTCATCTTACAAACATTGCGCTTCGGGCTACGGCCTGTGGCAAGAGCGATTGCTTTTGGAGGGTTTCATAAAACTCCCCCAGCACTTTGTCCTTTGAGCCGACTAGCATGAGTAGGGAGCTGGGTTCCCTATTAACTACGGGCTGTTCTGAATCTCTGAAGCAATCTTGGGTTGAAGGAGACCGCGCCACACTTTGTTTTTAATTCGGCGGTGATTGCCTTGTGTTGTTGGGAGGTATCCCGATATTTGTTGTCTGAATCTGTTTCTCTGTTCTATCTGTTTTGGCTTGTCATGATTTGCTGTTTTGTCTTGTGTCTGTGTTCGGCTTTGGCCTGTTTGTTTTGGTGTTTGTCCTTTGCTTCCTGTTGTTCTTTTCTTCCATTCCAGGATCATGGAATCGCTGAATTCTAAATACAGGAGGATGCCTGTCAGCAGGGACAAATTAAACTAATCTCGCCGATCATAGTCTATTTGCGTCTCGAGTAAAACACAGAAGCGTCGTGGTAAATCTGCTCCAATCAAGGAAATCGATATCCTGGTCCTTCCAGGTCACTGGCCGATAATCTTTGAGAGATGATATATAGTGGGCGTTTGCTCTTTTATCCCGTTCAAAAATAAAAAGGAAAGCTTGCCAGGGACAAAATGCTCCGAGAGAGGCTAATACAATTCTCGCTAATCGGCTACAAGATATTGGCGTGAAGACTGAATGGGATCCTAGTTTCCAGAACGAAAGTGATGCTGAGAGCAGCTTAGGCTTTTCAAAATTAGTTTTTAAAGATTTGGTGGATCCAGGGTTATGACAGGTGAAACCCCGTTTGATAAGCCCTGGACACAATCTAAGGTTCGCAGCATGATCCTACATGCCCCGATCCGTCAGAGTGTCTAATCTGATTTTTAATTGGCTTTACAAATCTGCTGTAATTCCAGTTACTTACTTCAGAATTTAATGAATTTGGGCAATTTTTGGGCAACATTGGGCAGTTATTAAATGCTCAGTTGTGTTTCCCCTGGGTGTTGGACACACGTAGAGGCACGAACAAATTGCCATGCTCATTCTGTTAGAATTGCAAACGAAAAAGCTGAAAGGTTTTAGATTTTGGTTCAGCAGCCATGTGTCACAGCGATGATTTATGAGTCTTAGCTCCCTAACTTAAATATTCTGGAATGCGACTGCCTCATTACCCTTATAATCATCATTAGATTTAAAATAATAATGGAAAAGGATAGAATCAGGACGAAAAGTTGAAGTTCTAAATTGGAGAAAGGCAAATTTGGACTGCATTAGGCAAGAATGTTCGAAAGCTGATTGGGAGCAAACGTTCGCTGGTAAAGTGACGGCTGGAAAATGGGAAGCCTTCAGAATTAGAAATAACGGGAACCCAGAGAAAGTATATTCCTGTTGGGGTGAAAGGAAAGGCTGGTATGGAAAGGAAATGCTGGTAGGTATAGGAAACCCTAAAGAAATTGAGGGTTAGTTTAAGAAAAAGAAGAAAGCAAATGCAAATTATACACTGGAGATATCGAGTGGTTCCCTAGAAGAGCATAAATAAAACAGGAGTTAACTTAAGAGGGAAATCAGGAGGGCAAAAGGGAGACATGAGATTGCTTTGGCAAATAGAATTAAGGTGAATCCAAAGAGATTTTACAAATACATAAATGACAAAAGGGTACCTGGGGAGAGAATAGTGCCCCCCAAAAATCAGCAATGTGTGGGGCCACAGAAAATACGGGAGATACTAAATGAGTATTTTGCATCAGTATTTACTGTAGAAAAGGATATGGAAGATAGCGAGATCGAGAAATGGATGGTGACATCTTGCAAAATGTCCATATTACAGAGGAGGAAGTGCTAGATGTCTTGAAATACATAAAGGTGAGTAAATCCCAACTATCTGATCAGGTGTACCCTCGAGCTCTGTGGGAAGCTGGAGAAGTGATTGCTGCGCCTCATGCTGAGAAATTCTTACCATTGATAGTCACAGATGAGGTGTCAGAAGATTGGAGGTTGGTTAACGTGGTGTCAGTGTTAATGAAGGTTGATAAGGACAAGCCAGGGAACTATAGACCAATGAGCCTGAAGTCGGTGGTGGGCAGGTTGTTGGAGAAAATCCTGAGGAACAGGCTGTTTCTGTATTTGGAAAGGCAAGGACGGATTAGGGATAATCATCATGGCTTTGTGCATGGGAAATCATGTCTCACAAAATTGATTGAGGGTTTTGAGGAAGCAACAAAGAGGATTGAAGCGGGCAGAGCGGTAGATGTGATCTATGTGGACTTCAGTAAAGCGCTCAACAAAGCTTTCCATGGGAGACTGATTTGCAAGGTTAGTTCTCACGGAATACGGGGAGAAATAGCCAGTTGGATACAGAACTGGCTGAAAGGTATAAGACAGAGGATGGTTTTGGAGGTTTGTTATTCAGAGTGGAGGCTAGTGAACAGTTCAGTGCCACAATGATCGGAGCTGGGTCTTCTACTTTTTGTAATTTACATAAATGATTTTAATGCGAGCCTAAGAGGTACAGTCAGTAAGTTTGCAGATGACAAAAAAAATTGGAGGTGCAGTGGACAACGAAGTGGGTTACTTCTGATTGCAACAAGACCTTGACCAGATGGGTCAATGGGCTGAGAAGTGGCTGATTGAATTTAATTCAGATAAATGTTAAATGCTGCATTTTGGAAAAGCAAATTTTCGCAGGACTTTTGCGCTTAATGGTCAGTTCCGAGGGAGTGTGTTGCTGAACAACGAGACCTTGGAGTGCAGTTTCATTGCTCCTTGAAAGTGGAGTCGCAGGTTCGATAGGCTAGTGAAGAAGGTGTTTTTATGCTTTCCTTTATTGGTCAGAGTATTGAGTACAGGAGTTGGGAGATCATGTTTCGGCTGTACAGGACATTGGTTAGGGCACTGTTGGAATATTGCGTAGAATTCTTGTCTCCTTCCTATCGGAAAGGTGTTGTGAAACTTGAAAGCGTTGAGAAACGATCGACAAGAATGTTGCCTGGGTTGGAAGATTTGAGCTATGGGGAGAGGCTGAACAGGCTGGGACTGTTTTCCCTGGAGCGTCGGAGGCTGAGTGGTGACCTTATAGAGATTTACGGAATTATGAGGGGCATGGATAGGATAAATTGGCAAAGTCTTTTCCCTGGGGTAGGGGGAGTCCAGAACAAGAGGGTTTAGCATGAGAGGGGAAAAGTATAAAAGAGACCTGCGGAGTAACTTTTTCACGCAGAGGGTGGTACGTGTATGGAATGAGCTGCCAGCAGAACTGCTCGTGGCTGGTACAATTGCAAGATTTGAAAGGCGTTTGAATGCGTATATGAATAAGAAGAGTTTGGAGGGCTATGGGCCGGGTGTTGATAGGTGAGTCTAGGTTGGGTTGGGATATCCGGTCAGCATAGACGGGTTGGACCACAGAGTCTGTTTCAATGCTGTACATCTCTATAACTTTATGAATCTATGAAAGCGGGCACACGTTTTAATGCAGCTGCAGTCATTTCACAGCCGTTAACATTATAAATGAATACTTACTGGTCAGAATTACTGAAGGTTTCTCATCTGGGATTTATATTAACGGATTAGCACCAGATAATTATAATGGACTGCAGTGTTGGAAACTGTGCGAGTTTTAGATTTTCATATTGAATGTTGAATAATTGAATTTGCATTGGTTACTTTTGAAGTGTCTTCATCACTTGTTTAGTTTCCACCTTTGAATTACCGTTAATCATTTATTTCATTTTCTTTTCAGAATCAATTGTACTGGCCATGAATCACAAAATCATAATTATTTGGTAGGATTGATTGGTTTTATTTCTTTATACATTGTCAGTGATCTATGTCCTCGCGTAATTTGAAATGCTGTTGCATTCATTCATTGTTAACTAAAGAATGGAAAGATACCTTACCGGCCATTTGAAAGAATTCTGCATGTGATAGGGCGATAGAGATATGTTTACCAGATGGAACTTGCACAAGCTTGGAGATGTTCTTAGCTGACCTTGAATGGGTCGAAACAAAATAAAAAAAAAGGGAAACAGTGTAAGGCCACTAATGCTGAGGAATATACAAACATTGTTAAAGAGGAGAAAGTGGGTAGTACAGATGCTGTAGATAATGGCCAAGAGTATACTGCTGAGAAAAGCACAGCAGGTCAGGCAGAATCCGAGGAGCTGGAAAGTTGATACTTTTGGCAAAAAGCCTTCATCAGGAATCAGGCTCGCCAATGCTGAGATGGACAAATAAATTGGATGGGGTGGGGCTGAGTAATTTAGCCCGAGAGTGAAATAGGTGGCAGAAGGTGAGGATAACGGTGATAGGTCGGAGGAGAGGGTGGAAGGGATAGATGGGAACAAAGATGGACAGAATGGACAGGTACTGAGAACAGTGCTGAGCTGACAGGTTGGTACTGGAGTAAGGCGGGTGGAGGGTAAATGTTCAAACTGGTGAAATCCAAATTGATGTCCTGGGGTGGGAGGGTCACGAAGCGGAATATGAGTCGTTTTTCCTTCAGGTCTCAGATGGTAAGGAACAGCTGATTGAAGAGACCCAGGACCTGCATGCTTTCGGCAGAGTGGGAGTAGGAGGTGAAGTGTTGCGGGTGTCCCGGAGATGATATAAAGGAAACCCCATCGGGAACAAGTGATTTAGTAAATGACATGTGTGGAAGTACATGTGGAACATTGGTGAATACTAAAGGATTTTTTTGCGGCCTTAGATGGAGTTGAGAGAGAGGTGTGGGCACAGGTTTTGCAGGTCCTGCATTGGCAGGAGAAGGGGGCGGGAGAGGACGGCGGATTGAAAGGGTGCATGATTCTGAGGAGGTAGTGTTGGAGGGAATTTTCATTACAGAATGCTGATCGGGCTGGGATGAGAAATATATCTCTGGTGGTGGTGTCCGTTTGTAGGTGACAGATATAGCGGATGGTGATGCGGAATATACGTTGAGGTGGAAGGTGAGGAACGGGATTCTGGATCTGTAGCGGTTGGATGGGTGGGTTTCTAGGGCGGAGATGCGGGATGTGGATGAGTTGCGCTGGAAGGCATCATCAGTCACGTGAGTGGGAAATTGCGTTGTTTAAAGAAGTAGGCCATCTGGTATTTTTTGTGGTTTTCCTGGGATTAAATGCGGAAAAGGCAGAGGATTTTGGAATTAAAAAAAGATTTTTTACAGGAGGCGGGGGGGATGTTGTGTCATCCAGGTAGCTGTGGGAGTTGGTGGGTTGGCAGAAAGTGTCAGTGTTCAATTGGTCAACGTTGATGGAGATGGCGAGGTCCATTAAGGGGAGAGAGGTGTCAGAAATGGTCCAGGTGAATATGACGTGCCGGTGGAATGTGTGCTGAAGTTGATGAACTGTTCAACCTCCACGTGGGAGAATGAGATTGGGCCAAAGCAGTCATCAATGTCTTGGAGGAAAATGTCTGCAGTGTTGCGGGTGAAAGACTGTTCCATGTCGCCGATAAAAGGGAGGCATAGCTCGGGCACGTACGGGTGACCATGGCTACCACTTTCGTCTGGAGGAAGTGGGAGCATTCGAAGGGAGAAATTGTTGAGTGTGAGGGCCAGTTCACCCAAGGGAATAAGACTGTCAGTGGAAGGTTACTGATGGAGTTGTCAGGAGAGGAAGAAACGGAGCCCTTGATGTCCTGGTCATGGTGGATGGAAGTTTATAGATACTGTATGTCCATGGTGAAGATGAAGCGTTGGGGGGCAGGGAAACGTAAATTTTGGAGGAGCTACAGGGCGTTAGTCGCATCCCAAACATATGAGGGGCGTTCCTGTCCCTGAGTAGCGGGGGTGGGGGTGTTGGGGAAATGGCAATATGGAGGTGTTTGGAGATGTATCGTTGGGGCATGATGAGATGAGATGAGGTGACAGGGCACCGGAGGTGGTCCGGCTTGTAGATCTTCCATATGGGTTTGACTCGGGTAGTGAGCAGTTCCCGAAGCGTTGGAAGCTGTGGCTGGGAGATCCCCTGATGTGATGAGGTTGCGTACGGTCTGGGAGATAATCGTTTGGTGCTGGGAGTGAGGTCGTGGTCGAATGGGTGGTAGGAGGAGGTGTCTTTAAGTTGGTCCCTGGCTTCAGCAGTGTAGAGGTCAGTGCACCAAACTACCACTGAACCTCCGTCTCTGCTGGTTTGATGATGAGTTTAACATCGGAGCAAAGGGAGTGGTGGACTGGGCTTTGTGAGCGTAAGACCTTGGAGTGCGGAAGTGTGTGGACAGGTTGAGGCTGTGAATATCTCGTCGTCATTTCAAAGTAAAAGGCTCGAGGGCAGGAAGCAACTGTGTATGGTTTGTGCAGGGAGATGGAGTGTTTTGTTGGTGGGTTATGGGGTCTTGGATGGTGGGTAGGAGTCTTCGTTGAAAAAGTGAGCTCAGAGGCAGACATCGCAGCAGTGTTTGACGTCACATCACATATTGAATTCGTTGGTATGTGAAGGGATGGGAATAAAGATACGGCCTATACTAATGATTGTTTGCTCTCAGTGAGGGAGAGATCTGGAAAGAAAGTGAAAACTTGGGAGGGCTAGGGGCCAGATCCTGGAATGGGGCTGGATCTGCGAGGGGGTGGGGAGACACTAACTGGGGTGGGCTGAGTATTGGGGTACTGGGATTCATGACATTTGGGAAGTGATGCTCATCCAGTGGTTCTGGGGGCAGTGGTGATGACAGTGATGACCACTGCCATGGACGCTATGAGGGCAGACATACGCCCCCACAATTGCTCTAAGGGCCATAAAACTGTTGCCATCATAATCCCGAGGGCCAGACAGCTGCCTCCGTTATCGCTCCGAGAGCCACAGAGTTGCAACCACGATCGGGATGAGGGCCAGAGAAATGCCGTCGTGAACGCAATGAGGTCCAGAAAACCACTGCTGTGACCACACCGAGGGCCAGAATCCGCCACCACAACCACTACGAGGGCCAGAGAACTGCCACCGCTATTGTTATGAGGGACAGACAACCGCTGCCCTGAACGTGATGAGGGCCACAGAATCACCACTGCAAATGTTACGAAGGCCAGACAACCTCGGCTGTTATCTGACGAGCGCCAGACAACTGCTGCCATGATCGCTAGGATGGCCAGACAAACTCTTCCCAGATTTGCACGAGAGCCAGACACCCTCGCGCGTGATCACCATGAGGGCCAGAGAGCTGCCACGACAATCATTACAAGGGCTGGACAAATGCCACTGCAATGGCTGCAAGATCCGCTGCTGCGGAGACCAACACAAGCTTCAAACCTGCTGCAACCATTACTGTCAACATCAGCATCACCTACACCATGGGCTTCACCACATCCATCCCCGCAGCTGCCATCGTCACAACCACTTCAAACCCCACATACCCAATTCAACACACACCGACAACGCGCCAAGCACAGATCTCATTGTTACTGCCCCGCACCATAGAAACCATGGGTAGTCATCAATAAGTCAAATGATTGCACCACTGGACCCCCTCTCCCAACACCAACCCAGTTATCTTCATCCATTCACGCATCAATGAACTCAATACATGTTGTGGCATCGACCACTTCTGCCGTCTCCGCCTCAGAGCTCACTTTTTCAATCAACACCCCCACACACCTTCCGGCTCGTCCGGCTCCAACACACTCCATCTACCTAGACAGAACGTTGCCGTCCGTTACGCGGCCGCCAACTCTTTATGTCCAACTGATACCGAGATATAGTCACTTCTTCACTCTGTCCACCCCACTCTCCCACTCCAACATCTCATCTTCACAACATGCAACGGTCCACTCCCACTACTCAAACACCAAACTCATCTTCGAACCAGCGGACTAGCGGGCTGCAGGAGTAGTTTATCGCATTGACCTGCACGCTACTGAAGCCGGGTGTGAATTGAAAGAGACCTCCTCCTCTTGCCCCATCGACCACAGCCTCACATCCCATCACCAAACCATTATTTCCCAAACAATACATAAACCCATCACCTCAGGGGGTCACCCAACCACAGCTTCCAAACTCACAGTCTGTGAACTCCGCACCGCCCTATCCCTCCTCCATCCTAAGACATACAAGCCTGGGTACCCCAGCACATATCATCTCAGCCTTTGCGTGCACCTCCAAATTCATCTCCTTACGCCTCGATATTGTTCTAAGCAAATCCAGTCAGGGAAAACACCACATCTATTCGCAACTCCACCCATGCCGTCGACCTCCTCCAAGACTTCTGTTTCCCTGACCCCCAATAGCTCATCTTCACCATGGACATCCAGTAACTATACACGACCATCCGTCATGGTCAGGGCCTCCATTGATATTGTTATCCCCCTCCCGATGTCCTCACTAGTACCCTCCCACTGACACGTTTATTCCCCTCGCTGAAGTGGCCCTTATCCTCAAACATTTCTCCTACGAATACCACTTCATTCAGATGAAAGAGGGAGCCATGGGCACCGCAAGGGCCCCAGCGATGCCTGTCTCTGTCGGCCAATGGAACATACCATCTCTCGTCGTTACACCGTCACCTCTCCCCATATTATCCTCCGCGACATTGATGATTGCGTCGGCGCCACCCTGTCCGCCCACGAGGTGGTTGAACGTTCATTAAATTCACCAACACATTCCACAACACCTTCAATTCATCTGGACAATATCTGATACCACTCTCCTTTTCCTGGATCACACCATCTCCACCCACGGTGACCAACCAAACACTGACATTTTCCACAAACCCTCTGACTCCCGGAGCTACCTGGAGTAAAGGTCCTCCTACCCTGCCTCCTGCACAAATACTATGTTTTATTCCCAACTGCTCTTCCTCCACCGCATCTTCGTCAGGAGGACAGGTTCCACCACGGAACATACCAGATGGACTCTTTCTTTAAAAAAAAAACAATTTTCCTACCCACTTTGGCGATGATTCCCTCCAGTTGATCTCAACCACATCCCGTACCTCCACCCTCGAAACCCGCCCTCCAATCACTCACCTTCTCAGCACCAACCTCCTTATACATCCCATCATCCTCAATTATGTTTGCCAACTGCAAACGGACTACACCAACAAAGATATAATTCCCTCCACAAACAAATCTGCTTTCCGTAAAGACTATTCCCTCCACAACATTGTCAGAATCACGCCTGCATAAAAAGCCACCCACACCTTGCAACACCTTCTTTTGCCACCTCAGGAGTTGCAAAACCTGCGACCACACCTTCCCACTCACCTCCTTCTCCGCCAAAAAGGAGTCTGCCTCATTCATCAATGTTCCACCTACTCATCAACACATGTCTTTTCTACTCTGTTGGTCCCGATGTGATCTCCTCCATCCTGGGAGACAGGATGCGACAATTAGAGGGCGTCAGATCACACCTCTCGGATATTCGCTTCAATCAATCTGACCACCCTCCGGCCAATCGTTCAACTCTCCCTTGAACTCTGTAGGGGACATGCAGATCGTAGGCCTGCTCCATCGTCAATCCCTCACCACGCGACGGCTGGAGGAAGAACGCCTCATATTCTGCCTTGGGGTGCTTCAGCAACACAATATCAATGTGAATTTCATCAGTTTCCTCATTTCCCCATTTCCCCACCTTACCCAAGCACCTTCCTCATGACACATTCCATCTGTCTATCTTACTTCACACCTGTTCAACTCCACCAGCCGCTTCGACCTATCATAGCTACCCCCACCTCAGCTAGCTTCATCCCAGCCGCTACTTCCACGTCTGTTTCTTGATGAATGGCTTTTTTTCCCCAAAACGTCGGTTCCCTTGCACCTCGGATGCTGCTTAATCTGCTGTGCTTTTCAGCACCGCACTGTTGACGAAACACAAAGATATTATGCTCTTCAGGAATACAAAGCCTATGATGGTTGGCATACTGCTTCTATTTGAGGATTGGTGATGACACAGATAGGAATGAGGAATGGGCACTTGATTCCAGGATACACAATGAGCCGTTAAGGTCACCGAATCGTCCCCAGCACACTCCGTCATTACAAACCTTTCCTTCTTTTGAAACTAAAGCGTCCAGTCTTCATGGCTAATATCATGGGAATGAGCGGGCTGAGCTATCCTAAACGAGCCGCCAGCCGGGGAATCAGAGTCATCAGAGCGAAATACTGAGTGCATGATCAAAATGGCCCAATTTGCTCAATATGTCCAAAGGATGATATATTTGTCAAGTCATCAGAGTTCTGGGAGTGGCCTGAATCCAAATGGTTTGTGTTATTAAACTGAAACAAGTGGTCCCTCTCTGAGGGAGGTGTTATACAGCCCACATTTGAAAAATAATCGAGAAGCTGATTCACTTTTGTTTCACCCGACCCTTCTTCCTCATGCTGCCACTGACATGATCCAGACAAACAATATGAACGAGTCCAGGAATTTCCAGTCGCAAATGGGGAGGGCAGTGATTTTCTATTGGGATGGCCAGAACTAGACTGAACCACGACGCTACTTACAGGTAAATGTGCCCTCCCGATCCCGCATACCGTCTACTACGCGTTAGATGCTTGATTGGAACAAGGTATCCATTGAGGCTGGAAGGAACCTCCGATGACCACCCAGGGAGCACTGCTGAGCAACCCTTTCACAAGGACACCCTGGATATGGGGACAAGCAGGCCTCAGTCCTGCACATTTACGACTGGGACAAATCAGCTATGACTCCTGGGGACGAATGACGAACCTTTGCTTTAACTGTGGAAATATAACCACTGTGGGGGCGGTGCGTCCTGAATGTACACTTGGAGATAACCTGGTGATCGGTATGCTTCCATCCTAGCAAGGCGAAATTCTGTGAATATACACTGGTTGTCATTCTATTTTTGATGTGACCAACGATAACAGAGACTTGTGGGAACTCAGTGAATTTAACCTCCAAGTGACATCCTTTTAGTAATTCTGGTTTGTCCAAACCGCCTGGCAGTTATTAAACTCTTCGACTTACGCTGAGATATCTGATACAGTCTCGAAAGGAAACGAGCTGGTAGTCGTTTCTGCCAAGCAGGCAAAATGACACTCCAATCTTCTCGTCGCATTGGTTGTCCAGCAAAACACGGTTAGAGATAAGATAAGGACGGACAATTCAGACCCGCATAGGTTACAGTAATTACAGCGGAAGCCCCTGCTGAATTTCACAACCTGTTGCTTCAAATCGGGTTTTCCCTAGATTCTCAAACCATTAAAGTGGGTGGGCACTGCTGGAAATTTTGTGTTCCTTATTCGCTGATGCCTGTTCGAGTTGATCTCCTCACTCACGTGCGAGAGAAGTGAATATTCAATACTTTTTTTTACAAACTTGGTGGCACCTAGATGTTCACAAAGCGGCTGAATAATGAGCTGAAGAATGACTGATTTGTCGAAAAAAGACAAATGCTGCACAGGGAATGTCCTGTTTTGTTGAACCACTCTGTTGCGTCCTGGGACATTTACTCGTCTCCAAGTTGCATTGATAGTATTACATTGCATAGATTTTTATGAATGTAGTCTAATAATAGCAGATGTTTGAGTAGATAATAGAAAAGAATCTTACCTACTGACGACGCAGCAACAATAATATTGAACAATTAGGAAATACCTGCATCAGTTAATCAAAACACTTCAAAGTTTACTTTCACATGTGCGCCAAGCCAAATAATTAGGACTGGGACCAATTGGAGCCTTCGTGAAAAGGTCTGTGCCTTGGCGTGCTGGTCATCTGTACTTCAGGCAAGGTCAGTTGGAGGCCCAAAAGGATACACGCGATGCAATGCAAAAGAATGTGAAACCCCGGAGGAAAACCAGAAGGTCCTGAAGAGATATCGGTTCAGCCTCCTTCCACGAATGGCTCAGCCTGATCTCTCTGCCTTTCGCAACATTCTTTATTTTCTTTCATTCACGAACTGTGATTAATTGGGGCACAACAGATAACCTGATAACCTCCAAAAAACAGGTGTCACATACTTTAGTTTGTGCACAAAATTTCAAGAACTCTCGCTGATGGGCATACACCCATATCCCCATCCAGTCCAAATTCGCACCATTGAGCCAGTATCGAATTTGAGCGACTTGCAGCTTTCCCTTGCATTTGAAACTTCTGGACGAGAAATCGAAGTAAATCTACACACAATCCCATGTTTGGTTCAGTTCTCTGTTGTCACCCACCTCTCCAGCGCACTCGCAGGTGCCCCGATTTCCCCTTCCTGATGAAACCCCCGATGATGATCGCCAGTCCGTGCAGCCTTCTGCCCCTTTCCTTTCTGAACCTGAGGATGATCTATCCGATCTCTAACCTCCACCCCTGAAAGTCACCCGGCTCTGAGTATAGACCTCATTTTGCTGACACCTCCAATCTGTTCTGCCCAAAACGTGCTTTGGGATTATGAAAGAAAATTTTAGCAGATTTGACGCAACATGTCTGTGGAAGCCATTTTTTCGCAAAGCAAACTTTGCAGAAAGATTCCAACTGCTGACCCTGCTGACGGAAACTGAGCTGTTCTATTGGATTTGATTCAAACACAATTTTCATGGAAAAGGCCTTCTAAATCTCTTTTGAACCCTCCACAACCTAAAATATCCTCAATATAACACGGTAACCAATACTTGTCATAGTACTCCCGGAGACGCCTCACCATTGTCATGTCCAACTTTGACATGATATCCCAATTCCTATGAAAGAAGATCTGAGCAATTACAGCAGGCAGGCCAAATGCCTTCTTAACCTTCTTAAATGCTATTGCTATTAGTGAGACTTGGTTGACCAAAGGTTATTTTTAGCATCTAAATATCCTCAGATATCGATGCTTCAGGCGGGAAGTAAAGGGAGGCAAACGGGATTGAGAAACAAATGTCAACGGATTATGACATGATGTCGCAGTAAAAGCGTGGTGGCGATAGGGGTCCTTAGTTTTCCAGATTGGTTGGTATTTACGTAGTGGTGGAGGGATGGATGGAGATGAATTTGTATGGAGCATCCAGTAGTGTACTCTATCGCAGTGGAATCGAGTTACTCAAAATTGATAACTGTGACTAATAATGTCCCACAGGGATTGGTGCTGGGACCACTTTCTTTTGATGTACATACATTTTTTTGGAGAAAGATATAAGCTGCCTTACTAGCAAGTTTCCAGATGACATTAAAACTGAGGGAGTAGCAAATAGTGGCGGCAAATATGGGCGGCACGGTGGCACACTGGTTAGTACTGCTGCCTCACAGCACCAGAGACCCGGGTTCAGTTCCCGCCTCAGGCGACTGACTGTGTGGAGTTTGCACGTTCTCCCGGTGTCTGCGTGGGTTTCCTCCAGGTGTTCCGGTTTCCTCCCACAGTCCAAAGATGTGCAGGTCAGTTGAATTGGCCATGCTAAATTGCCCGTTGTGTTAGGTAAGGGGTAAATGTAGGGGTATGGGTGGGTTGCGCTTCGGCGGGTCGGTGTGGACTTGTTGGGCCGAAGGGCCTGTTTCCACACTGTAAGTAAGTAATCTAAAGACTTTCAGAGAACACAGGAGAAAATGAGGAATGCAGATGCTGCAGGTCAGAGTCGCGAGTGTGTTGCTGGGGAAGCAAGGCAATTCGAGGAGCAGGAGAATCTATGTTTCCAGCAGTAGCCCGTCATCAGGATTGAGGCTTGTGGGCCGGGTGCTGAGAGATGAAAATGAGAGGGTGGTATTGGGGACAAGGTGGCTGAGAAAGAGATAGGTGGTTGAAGGTGAGGGAGAGTGTGGTTGGTCAGAGCAGGAAGTGGTGGGCAGATGAGGAGGGCAGAGCCGAGTGGGCCACTTGGTACTCGTATAACGTGTGGGTGTGGGGAAATGACGAAGCCGTTGAAATCCATATTTAGCCATTGTGGTTGCAGCGTCCCAAGGCGGAATATGAGGTGCTCCTCCTACAGGCGTCAGTTGGTGTCCAATTGGCAGTGGAGGAGGCCCAGGACCTGTGTGTCCTTGATAGAGTGTGTGGGAGTGTTGAAATGTTCAGCCACAGGGTGGTGGGGAAGGTGGGTGTGAGTGCCACAGAGATGTTCTCTGAAACGATCTGCAAGAAGGCATCCTTTCTCCCCGAAGTAGAGGAGCCTACATCGGATGCAACGTTTGCTGCAGATGACATTGGTAGAGGTAGAGATAAATTTTTGAAGGAGGTGACAGGATCCTTGTGATGCGTTTGGATTGAGATGAGACGAGTGGAGTGGGGACAAGTTTTCCAATTCCTGCAGTGGCAGGGCAAGGTGTCAGGAGTAATGTGCGCTCTGATGGGGGGCGTGGACGTGACAAGAGAGTCAAGGAGGGGAAAGTCTCTTTGAGACGCTGATCGGAACAACGAGGAACATATATCTTTGGTGGAGGGGTCCGTTTGGAGGTGTAGAAAGTCACGGAGAATGATGCAATGTATTTGGAGATTGCTGGTGTGGAAGCTGAGGAGCGGGGATACTGACCTTGTTGCATTTGCAGGGGTGGGGTTCAATGGCAGTGGTGCTTGACGTCGAGAAGCTGCACTGGAGCGCTTCATTAATCCTGTGGAAATTGAAGAGGTTATCTGGGACATTCTGAGGTAAAATTAGTCATCCTGGAAATAGATGCGGCAGAGGCGGAGGAATTGGGATTAAGGGAGGTCGGATGGGAGGAGGAGTAAGTTAGGCAGCTGTGGATGTCGGTGGGCTTGTAATAAGAGAACGGGGTTCACCTGACCAATCTCAACCATCACCCTCCCTTTCCTGGACCTTCCATCACCATCTCCAGCGACCAACTAACCACAGACATCTAATACAAATCCACCGAGTCCCACAGCTACCAAGACTACATCTCCTCCCTCATTGCTTCCTGAATAAACGCCACCCCTTCTTAAATATACTTAATGTCCCAGCCTTGACAGCCCTTTGCACTGAGGAATTACCACAGATTCCTTACCATCTGAAAAAAAGAAATTACTCTTCGTTTCCATCTTGAAAGAGTGAACTCTTTCTGGGATTTTATGCCCCCGTTGCATATTTTTGCACAAGGAAATTAAGGAATTGGCAACGTTAATTTTTGAGGGTAAGGAATGTGGAGTGGTGCATTTCTGATTGGAGGTCTGTGGCCAGTCGTGATTCGCACAGATCAGTGCTGTAATTGCTACTTGTTATTTTCATTAGTAAGTAAGATGGAAACTTCCAGAACCTGATTGGTAATTTTGCCGTCGACATTTGGAAAGGCATGTTCTAATTAGCGATATTTGATGGAAATAGTGGGCAGTGAGGATATATGTTGAAGTTTGCAGCAATATGTTGATCAAATGGAATGCTGGACAGAGAAATGGAAAATTCAATTTCATCGGCAGAAATGTGAGGTGATGCATTTTGGGTAGTCAAAAGGAAGAGAAAATTGCACTGCAAATGATCAGACTCTAAGGAACATTCATATACACTGGGGTTATAGATGAAAATCATAGCTCTCCGAAAATAAAAGCACAGCAGGATAGATAATAAGGAATCAGTATGGCATGGTTAACTTTCTCGGTCGCAACATTGAGTCAAGACATTTGCACGTCATGTTGTGACCTAATAAAACTTCAAATCGGCCACTTTTGCAATGTTGTATGCAATTTTCATCGCCCCACTATAAGAAGGATGTGGAGGCTTTGGAGAGGATGCAAAAGAGTTTTACTGTTGCCTCGATGAGAATGTGCTACGATAAGGAGAATTTGGACGTACTTGGATGTTATGCTTGAGTGTCAGAGTTGGAAGGTCGACCTGATACAGGTTTATAGCATCACAAGAGCTGTGGATAATGTGGATGGTCGGAATTTCTTTGCCAATGTGTAAATGTAATATTATAGGACTCATCAGTTTACGATGAGAGTGAGAAATCTTAAACGGAATGACTGAATAAAGATCTTTTTGTCGAAAGTGGGGCGACTCTACCAGTAAATATGGTCATGGCTCATCTCATTGTGCTCCCCGATGCACTATTCTATCAATACATCATTGTCCCTCAATCACCTGGCTATCAATAAACAAATGAACTCAGCTTCGATAGAATTTAAATTTCCGACCAACACAAATTTGTCGGAAGGAGAATTATCAACTGACTGAATTCGCAATCTGTCAATTTCTTCTCTGTTCTGACTCAGAATGTCACCGTTTCATTCTCAAATTCCACTCCTCCAGTGATCGCAACAGATTTTAATTGTAACCAGTTTGATGACTTGGCCAATGAAAAAGGACTCAGACTGGGTCAGGTTCAGTGAAAGGAACAATCAGGCAGGTTTTTATAGTCAACCACAAACAAATGTTAGAAACTAACGGAGGAGCATTGTGCATCTGTGGTCAGCATTGCTGCCTCACACCACCAAGGAGTTGGGTTCATTTCCAACATCGGGCGACCCGCAATGTGAAGTTTGCACAATCTATCAGTGTCTGTGGGTTTTTCGTTCAAATGGTTCAATTTCCTTCCGCAGTCCAAAGACATGTAGATTAGAGTGAATTGGCCATCATAAATTGCCCATAGTTCCCAGGGATGTGTATCGTCGGTGGGTTAATCATGGAAAATGTAGGGTTAAAAGATAGGGTAGAGGAGCAGCTCTGGGTGAGATGCTGTTCGTTGGGTCCCTGTGGGCTCAATGGGGCGGACTGTCCGACTTCCACACTGCAGAGGTTCTTTTAGAATAACAATAGATTTTGACTATACAAACACCCCCTGGGTAAATACCTGATCCACTCTGCTCAAGGTCTTGTATGTAAGAATAAGATTACCTCTCATTACAAGAGTAACCTTTTCAAGCCTCCATAAAATAACCATTCTTCACAGGAATACGCAAAGTGAAACATCTCTGAATTGCTTTCAATGTCACTATATACTTTCTCAGGTAATACACACAACAAAGTATAACTTCACATACTAAATAGTAGATTTACTTTAGTTTTCTCAGAGTGCTTTTAGAACAGTCTTCCCCACAGATTCTTGGAGGTAGAATATTTTTGAGGCAAGATTCATTAATCGTAAAGAAGTCAAGAATTTACGGGGAGTGGGCATAAATGTGCAGTGTTGGAGAATATGTTGACATTGGTACCAAATGAGATGGCTCCACATCATCCAGGAATATAGTGCAAAACAAAGAGGAAATATAAACTTTTTTGAGGGGGGGGGGGTGATCCCAGGTAGCCACAATCAAAGCACAGGCTAAGTCGTGCTCTCACCCACTCCACCTACCATTTTAACCCTGTTCAGTGGAAATAACAAAACACGGCAAAGGATGAAGGAAATCCCAACACCCGGGGCACCCGTCAGAAGCATCGGTTGTACCTGCAGCTGCAGTGACAATCGCCTCTGCTCATTTGATGGATCGATCACTTACCGGCCGAGATTGTGGACTTCACGAAGAGGTGTGAAATGATTGAAGCCATAAATGAAGACATGTTCAGCAATCGGCTAGACCCAGTTCTCAGACAAGCTCCAAAGACATGAGCAGCAAACTGAAAGCCTTGAAAACAGAACGGACAAAGGCAAACGAAGAATTGAAGTGGCAGAGATTGAGGTCGATCCCTCTGAGGAACGGATCCAAAACCCTTGAAAAAATAGGCCCGTTACTTAACTGAATAACTCGACCTCGGCTAGAGGGGCATGAAAATAAAACTCACCACCGGTCTGCAAGACTGGAATGAAGGCCGTCAGCCAGTGAGTTTTTGTTTGCGAATTGGCTGTCACGATTCCTTCAATTAGATGCTGAAACGGATCGGATGACGATAGAGAGAGCCAATCGGATTACAGCCTGCAGTCAAACTCGAATTTGCGCCTTCGCCTTGCCATTGTGTGAATACCCAGTTATGGGAACAAACATAGATATACGGAAGCTTTCAAAACCCAGTGGAAGTTTCGGGCTGGGTGACATCACGGGAGCTTCAGGATTATGTTCTTTCGGGAATTTTCTGTGTCGGTGATTCAAAAATGAAGTTTATCGATGTTGTCAAGAAACCTAAGGGAACTCGGGATTCAGTATTCCTTTCGGTACCGAGCGGTGCTCTATATAAATTCAAAAAGGTCCTCGAACTTACTTGACTCTTCAGTGAAAGTCAAACCTTTGTGGACACTTTACATTGTGCTGAATGATTTAAAAATACAGATAATCATGTTTTTAATTCTGAAAGAATGTTTGCTGGATTTTTCAGTTATCAACCAGTGTTATATTATTGTCGGGAATGGGGAGCGTGTTCATTTTTATCTTCCTCTGGGTGTGGCGCAAACTGGTGGTAGTTATCAATGTGGATATGATGACTAAATGCACCGTATGGTAGGCTTAAGCCTGTTTTTGGAATTAATTGTCCTGGATACCATATTGGTAGCGAGGCAGAAGATAAAGTTTTGGGGTATGTGAATGCCCCCAGTGTGCAGTGGCTAGATGCGTTTCTTTTTGTGGTTTTGTACGTAAGTAGTTTTGGAAGGTTTTGAGAGCATGTTAATTGTAGTAGATTTAGTCTGTGTAGTTTTTAGGCTCTATATTGTTTTTTCATTGATGCTCGGCGATTTGATGTTGGAGTCCTTCCTCTCTGGATTTCGAATGTTGTTACAATGTGTTCTTCCTCATGATGTATTGAAATGGTGTACCTGGAACATTCAAGGGTGCCATTCGCCAGTCAAGATGAAAAAAAGTTACTCTCTCCTATTAAAAAGGTGAGGGTTGATATGGCTGTATTGTGGGAAATGCACCTTGATGACAAGAACGGTTGAATTTACAGCAGGGTGGCTTTGATAGAGTTTATTTCTCTTCTCTGAATATCAGGAGTAGCGGAGAAGCCATACTTCATAGGACGAATCTTCCATTTAAATAGTTAGATAATACACGACACTCAGAGAAAGTTCATAATCCTCAAAAACTTGATATGTGGGAAATAATACAGTATTTCGAGTGTTTATTTGCTGCGGCACACCCCCTTAAATTCCTGGTAGATGCATTTTCAAATTAAGTAATCTTGCATCGTCACACATTAATGTACAAGTAGATGTCAATAGTCTTGTGGAGCTCACGGTGGACAGACGCCCAAGACTTTCCAATACCCTCTTTGCAAACGAATGAATTCGTAGATTTCTGTGCGGAACTAGGGCAGGCGGATATTTGGAGGGATCTCCAGCCCCAAGGTCGAGATTTTACTTTCTTCTCTCATCTGCAGAAATGCCAAAGGAAGTTTGATCACTTCCTGAGACCCTGCAGCAATCTCAGATTCGGTGGTCTCCTGCGCAATTGGGAATATTGCCATTTCTAACCATGCAGTGGTATATTTATTGGCTAAGAGTATGGACAATATAACAGTGTAGAGACACTGGTAAACTGATATCTTTGTTCTGAAGGGTTACAGGTTCACTGTCTATTTTTATAACGATTCCAGAACTTCCTGAGTCATTAATTCAGATTCAGCCAGTAATCCATCCACTCTATGGGAAACAGCTCAGGTTTCTGACAAGGAAATAATTATATTTTTGGAAGCTACAGAATGGGGAGCAGCAGCACTTACTCGAGACACGGTTGTGTGCTGAAGAGAGGGCAGACTTCGATCACCCCTCAGTGGCTGAGCGGCAGATGATCACAATGCTTCAGTCGACATTGAATTCCATGCTCACTCAGAGAGCCAAGAAGGAATTTTCTTTTGTAAAACAAAGGTTGTTTGAGCATAGTGATAAGCCGCACAAGTGTTTAGCGTATCTTGCCAGGAATAAGAGCGCCTCCCAAGTCATGACCTCAATTAGGAAAGGTCCGGGGACCGTTACCTGCGATTCCAAAAAGATTAAAGCAGCAATTCGGTCACTTAACTCCGAACGATATTAGACTGAACTTTGTGAGGATAGATTAATTAAGATGGAGTATTTTTTCAAGAACTTGGATCTTCCATGAGTAACTCCTGAAGAAGTGTCTGCATTAACGCATGATTGCCAATGCTGGAGGTGCAGGACGCTGTGAAGCAACATCAGAGGGGAAAGACGCCCAATCCTGACTGCCTTCCCAATGCATGTTGTCAGGGCCATGTTCAATCACTCATAAAATCATTCTGCCTATCAGTATCCTTAAAAGAGGGAAATATATCTCTTATACTGAAGAAAGGGAAGACCATAGAGCACGGTGATTTTTATATGACCATGTCACCATTAACTGGCGATTTTAAAATCCTATCTGATACTCATGCATTTAGCCAGGAAACTGTGCTGGCTTCCATTGTCAAAGAGAAGCAGAGTACTGACTCTACAAATGCCTATTCTTCCAACAATGTTAGGAGATTACTCAATGTGATTCAAGCGTGTCAACATCAATCTGTAAACGGCTTAAAGGTCTGCTTAGATGCAGAGATGGCATTTGTTTGGGCTGAGTGGTCACGTGTCATCTATACTTTAAAACAGTTTGGTCCAGGTGAAGTTTTATCAAGTGGGTGAGGGTGCTTTATAGCGATCTTCTGGAAGCGGTTCTCACAATTGATGTACGATCTTGTAATTTTCATATTTCCAGAGGCAATCGACAAAGTTGTCCCCATTCGCCATTGTTTTTCACATTGGTGTTAATGGCACTGGTTGAGGCCGACCATACGGGCTTTACAATTATAGATCTTCCAACATTATTACGAGATTACTCAATATGATTCAAGCGTGTCAACAACGATAAGTGGTGTTTTTCGATGCAGAGAAGGTATTTGATTGTGTTCAGTGGTGGTATGTTTTAGATTAGATTAGATTAGATTACTTACAGTGTGGAAACAGGCCCTTCGGCCCAACAAGTCCACACCGCCCCGCCGAAGCGCAACCCACCCATACCCCTACATCTACATCTACATCTACCCCTTACCTAACACTACGGGCAATTTAGCATGGCCAATTCACCTGAGCTGCACATCTTTGGACTGTGGGAGGAAACCGGAGCACCCGGAGGAAACCCACGCAGACACGGGGAGAAAGTGCAAACTCCACACAGTCAGTCGCCTGAGGCAGGAATTGAACCCAGATCTCTGGCGCTGTGAGGCAGCAGTGCTAACCACTGTGCCACCGTGCCGCCCACTGTGCATTACAACAGATTGGTCGAGGTGAAGCTTTTATCACGTGGGTGAGGGTCCTTTATAAGGACCCTCTGGCCGCTCTTCTCACCAAAGGTGAGCGATCCAATAATTTTAATGTTCCTATAGGCAATCTATAATTCTGTATCCTTTCGTCTATGTTGTTTACAATGTTGATCGAACCATTGGATGAGGACACCAGTCGGGACCCCAACCTATCTGCCCCAAACATTGGGGAAAAGTCAAATAAGATTACATTTCATGCAGATGATGCTCTTATCTTGTTATCAATCCCCCCAGTGTTCGTATTTCACCTGATTCAATGCATCAAATCGTTTGACGCCTTTTCAAGCTATAAGATTAATTTTACAAATACGATGGCCATGCCAACTGGAGGTCTTATGGAAATACCCGAAGTCTTGGCTGAATGCCGATTTCGTTTTAAAGGTAGCATGTGGTTGTGAGCACCTCTATTTAGGAGCATTCATTGCTCTTTGATCATTCATTTTGCGTGAACGTTGTACATTTTTTGTCAAAATTGAAACAGGACCTTCAAAGACGGAAGGCACTTCCAATATCTTGTTAGGTCGGATAGATCTAGTTAAGATGATTGTCCTAGCTCTTTTGTTCTCCCCCGTGCTAATGCTTCCTTTCATACATCCCAGACAAATATTTAGGAAACTCAATGTCTAGTTTAGCTCTTTAATTTGGCATTGTAATTGATACCTTATAGAGATAACAAAATTTCAACTGTCCCACAGACTGGGGGATGAGGCTCACCCCCAATTTAAAAGCTAACAGTTAAGCCCTCTTTTATCCGATGGTAGTAACTGGTCCTGAGAGGACTCGGCGTCAATATTCTGAGAGGACTCGGCGTTAGATATTGAAGCATCTCAGGTAAAGTGCTGTCTTCTGAGTCTGTTGTTCTTAGCAAAAAAAAACATGAAAGTTAAGGAGTATTGTCATAACGCAATAATTATCAGTAATGTTACAGCATGGAGGGCAATGCATCATCTCTAGGACAACACAGCCAAAACCACATTTCTTCCCCCTACACTTTGTATACTGGGTTGTTAACCAGTAACAATGGATTCTGAGTTTAAACTGTGGGCAGGGAACATTTATCTTCTTGACAGATTTAGAATCAGAAAACACCCTGCAGTGTGGATACAGGCCAATGGGCTCAACAGGTCCACACACACACGAAAGAATACACCACCCAGACCGAGTCCAGTACTATTCTCTATTTACCATGACTAATGTCCCTGTCCTACACATCCCTGAACACTATGGTCAATTTAGCATGGCCAATTCATCTAACATGCACATCTTTGGACTGTGGGAGTACACTGAATCAAACCCACACAGACACTGCAAAAACTTGCAAATTCTACACAGACAGTCCCCCAAGGGAAGAATCAAACTCCAGTTCTTAGTGCTGTAAATCAGCAGTCCTAACCATTGATCTACTGTGCAGTATTTGCGGGTGACCCAACGATGTCCTTTTATCAAATAACTGACAAGTGTGGACTACCTCGTGGAGACCTCTTTCTTTTTTGCACATCTGAGATTTTCTTCAAAAAAAACAACACCCTTAATGGATCCTGATAGACCCTTTACAGAGAAGAGGGTGATTAATGCTTAGATCCCACTTTCAGTCAGTCCACTATATCATAAGTTGAAGAGTGGACTGTCAGACGAGCCTGTGTGACTTTGTGATGTCAATGAAAGAGAGTAGGTGTTCAGATCTCTGGGGAGACATGGAAGGATACTTGTCAAAATACAAAAAGGATTTTAATATGTAATAGGACCCATGTCATGCAGATAAAGCTGCATCATCGAGTCTATCTGGTCAGGAGTGGCTCTCACACTTCAAAGTGGGGTTTTTGTCAACATGTCCTAAATACAGAATTACTATGGATACTCTTATTGATTGCCTGTGGCCTTGCCACAGTCTTCATTTACATTGGAGGGCAGGTTTCGGTGTGATAGAGAGGGTCTTGGGGACCAAATTGGAGAATGACCCGGTTTATCTTTTCCAGTGCCTGTCCAGGGTACCATCTGCAGATGTGCTTTGGGGAGAAAAAAAGATAGCATCATTACTTTCTGTGGTAGAAAAAGTATTCTGTTGTGTTGGGTGTCCGAAAACTCCTCTTATCTGTAAAGTTGGCATAAGCTGTTCATGGAGCATATCACTTTGGACGTTCTCACAAGTAGATACAGGCTTATCTTCCACTCTAATAAGGACGTTTGTCTGGCCATGACGGTCTTTTTTAATGAATCTAATCTACAGATAGGAAGAATTACGAACGTATGAATGTACACTATGTAAAGCCCTCGAAGAACGAGAGCTGTCATGTCATTATGCTGAGCTCCATTATTTATTTATCACTTTTATTTATTTTTGTTTTTCTTCTATCTGATGACTGTATTTACCTTGCTGCTTTGTATGTACATGCCCGTTGGTGTAATGCTGCTCAATTTGTACAGTTTTTGAGTTGTGTTGATATTGGTTTATTATAAAATTAATAAATCTCTTTCTCAATAACAAACATTTAAATATTAAAATGTTAACATTGATAGAGAGTCCCGTAGGACTCTCATTAGAGAGACCACAAATGGTCTTTTAAATTAAGGATCAGCACATTTCGGGGGAGGGATGAGTTTGAGAAAGCGGCCTCTTAATGGTAACCTCAGTCAGTTTGGGGAATTCAATCTGTGAATTTCACCCGTCTATACATCACAAACCAGCCGTCAAGCCAACTGAGTGGGAGACGATTACTAACTGCGATTGGATTTCGAAAGCCATAAAATACGTTTAGATTTTTGATTGGTCTGTGTAATGCATGCTTACTATTACATGAAAGGATGAACCTGATCGAATATATTGGAGAGTCAGTCCTCTTCGGAAATGCCTCCCGAACACATCCTCGATGAAAACCTGGGTAAAATTGTCTGAGTGTCGTCTGGTCAGTGACACGAGCACAGGGGTGGAACGAATGAAAGTTCCCGTAACATGGAGCTGAGAAAACATACAGATCAGCCGTGATCAAATTAAATGCTAAACCACAAATGAATGGACTCACGATGGATTTGAAGTGCAAGTGATTTTAAAAACGTACATATCTGTTCCTCCCTCTTATGTTTCCTCACTGGGGCACTGCCATTTTCCTGAAACTGGAAAGTGTTTGGAGCATTATTTGTGGCATTCCCTCATCGGCACTCTTCACAACATTCTCTAACAGTTTAGTGGGTATTACAAAAGCAAGACCTAGAGAGGGAACATCCTGTCTGCAGCAGTGAGAGTGGTTCTGCCTGCAACAGTGAACATGCATCTTGATCGGGTTAAGCGCGATGACAGACATGGTGTGAGTTTTAGAGAGCAGAACGAGCAGAGTAGCACTTATCCTGACAGAGTGGTGAAGTTTATTGATTCTTGTCGTGTATTACTGGACATATATTCAGACCACAGATACTACACCGAGCTGCGTTGTGAGCTCAGACCTTGGGTCTGATAGATCTGGAAGTTTGCCCCTACTCCCCCCAGGAAGTGAATTTTCCCCTCTGTACGAGCCCATCCACAGGCCCTCCACACCCCTGTCGACAATCAGTGGTGTAATTGCCCCTTATCTACCATTCTCGTGGTAAGCTATGCAGGGCATCTCTGAACTGAGAAATCTCAACGGTGAGCTCATGGGTCTTTTAAAGATGATATCTTTGCCTGGAATCACAGAAAGTCTCGGGCCATCTGGGTAATGGTGAGTACCTCCAGCATGATTGGTGGAGATGTTCCGAGCATTTAATTTAGGAACACCATGGGGTGCCGTGGGCAGTTAATGGGGTGGGTTCAATATGGTAGCACCGGGAAACCATCTCAGCTTGATGCAGACAATTCCTCTATCAAACTCAGTGAAAATATCACCGAGATAAATTATTATTCGATGCAGCTCAATAAGTCGAAGGTTCTCCTGACCAACTGAGGCCTTACCAACGTCCTGTGCATCTGCAACAAAACATCCCAACTTCTATACTCAATGGCCTGATGATGGCCATTGTGCCAAAAGCTTTATTCACTGCCCTGTGTATCTGTGACATCACTTTCAGAGAACCATGCACCTGATATGTAAGGTATGTCTGCTCCACTACACTCCTTCAGGGACAAGAATTAATCATGAAACTACTACCTGGATTTCCCTTTCTGTGTATCGGTATCCTGGGGCCTCACTGACTTCGAGATTTCCACGTGCCCCACATTCAAACATTTGAATGACTGCCTCCTGTCCCTGTAACCTAGTCTGGTGCAGCTGAATGACTGCTTTCTATATCTGTGTACCAGTCTCGAACAGTTGAAGGATTGCCTCCTGTCCCCGTGTACCAGTCTCTAGTAGATGAATGACAGCCTCCTGCCCCTGTGTCCCGGTGTGGAGCAGTTGAATGACTGCCTCTTTTTCATTTGTACTAGTCCCGAGCAGTTGAATGATTATCTGCTGTCCTTTGTCCCCGTGTCGGGAAGTTGAATGACCTCCTTCTGTTCCTTTGCCCCAGTTGCCCTAAACTCCATCACAACCGTTCCAAATTTCGAAAGAGACTATTGGCAAAAAAACAAATACGACTTGGCAATATTGCGCACAGATAATTGATTCATCATGTTAGAGGAGCAGGATGAATGGGGACAATACCTAATTAGCGTTTCGTGGAATAAAACCCCCAAAATATATTACTTCACGTAATCGGCATTCTCTTGTCCACTCTTGCTCGCCATGCACTCCTCCTATTCACGAGGTAAGTGTTAACGTCTTAATTTACTTTCCCGGCAGCCCCCTGGTTCTCACTCCCGCTGTCCCTGCTGTTACAAAAGGAAGACCTTATTGCTCGAGGTAAGTATTTAAAGGGTTCACATTCTTTGCTGGCAGCTCCCTGTCCTCGCTCACACTTTTCCTGCTGTAAAACAAATGACCGGCCCCCACCATCACGCTCATTTTTCTGCACATCCCCAAACAGTCACGTGCACTCCAACACACACTCCTGCAATGTCACGCTCACGCCCTGCACAATTCCCTACCATCATGCTCACTCCAATTGCAGACACCCTATTCTGAAGGCTGGTCTGTGAACTCCTCCCTCGTTAATCCCCTTGACATGTTTTTCTTTCTCCACCACCACTCTGTTCCCGGAGTAAAAGACAGTGTTTCCACACAATCTGTTCGTTGTGGAATAGCCTGCTGCACCACCCCGACTCTTTAGCCCCAGCTACAGCGTATGGCGCCACTTCAACAGCTACCCCCAGTAACTGTCAGTTTTCTCATACCCACTGTGTCCGTAAACAACTCCATTTGTCACTAACGCCATACTGCTACCCTAGCAATCTCGTGAAGCTACAAACTAACCCAAGAAATCATGTTCCTTGGCAAAGGAGGGTGAAGAAAAATGTGTGGAAAAGTGTTTTGGAGAGAGAGATATTCAGATGTAGACTGTGCAAGATAGACAGTGAAGGAGAATGTATAAGGGAAGGACAATGAAATAAAGTGCGTAAGTGGGAGTAGGAGAGACAGATAGAGTGACAGAGTGAGACTGGAAGCGGTACATTGGTGTGGAGGGTGGGAAGGAGCAAAGGGAGACAGATAACTCCTGCCGAAGACCAGTTCAAATTGGGGGACCCAGAGATGAACGCAAGGACCGAGTGACTTTAAACCAACTGCAGAGCTCAGTGCCGGTACCCTCCCCTACGCTGAGGACCAGGAGTTGAAGATTATTTTATGTCTCTCCAGCTCAGCTTCTTCAACACAAAGACAAACCATAATGACTTTCACTCTACTGCTCAGCACTTTTTAATGAACATCTTTATTATTCACAATTTGAAGTGATATACACAGTAAGTGGAATCGAGCCTTTTCTCATTGGCCCCCGAGTTGAGAGAAACATTAATATATGTCCTTGTAATCCCCTGTAGGATGAGATTGGCAAACCATCACTGCACTCGACCTTTTACCATAGCGACAGGTTCCTCCATTGCAGACATATTGAACTGAAATGATAAATCCCCGGGCGGATTGATTAATAAGGGAATTTGATTGATTGATTAATTTGGGTAACGGGATATTTCAGCAGATTGTTCAGCTGCTTTCTGAACTTAGACTGGGTCACGACATAAATCACAGTGTTTGTGCAGCAACTGAGGAGCTGCAGCATGAAGCCCAATTCCCGCACAAATGGATCAAGATACACAGTGCTTTACACAATATTAAACATACGTCTCCAAATAGAATACACCATTGACGTTGACCATAACAGGATGAAATTAGCTGAGATCACAAACAGTAAAATGATGGATTTCTTTCGATTTCTCATTTCTGTGTCAGACTGAGCGTCCCCATTGGTGTGAGGCCGGAGTCTCCTGCGGACTCTGCTGGTCACTAAAATGTGTCTGATAGTGGAAACATTGAGCAGCAGAATCAGGAGAAATGGGAGAGCAGGGTTTAGAATGTGGTGGAGGAACTCGATTGTGACCCAGACACGGGAATAATACATTTGACCTGTCCCCTCACAAAACCAGGGCTCAATCGCCAGCGAATACCAAGGTGTGAGCATAAAATACCAGAAAATGTTCTTCAGACAACTCAGCACAGTCACTGCTCCCAGAACCACAGTCGCCATTTTCTCAATGCAATATTTACTTTTCAGCTTCTGGCAACAAATGGCCACAAATCGATCAAAGGTGAAAGTGACGGTGAACCAGACAGAACAGTCAGTGGCTGCATAAAGCAGGACTGCGTGAATATTACATACGTCAATGTCCCACAGGAAATAAAACTGTTCCCGATAAACAATGGGAATCTGTCTCATTGTCAAGTCAAGGATAATGACATGGAGATCCGCTACTGCCATCGACCCCAGGTAACGTCTGATACATGGAGACAATCCACAATCTTTATAAAGCAGGATGGTGACTACATTGGCTAGGAGGAAAGAAAGAAGCAAAGCATACATCAACCTGGAGATAAAGTGATCAAATTCATGAAAGCCGAGTGACATTTCCCAATGTGTCATTGTCTGAATTACTTGCAAAATATGATGTAAACCACAAGAAACCCTCCTTCACTATACATCAATACACACACACTCAGAACAACAAATGATTTCTCGTAGATTCCCACACATAATAGGGAATATGGAGGCGATGGTAAAGAAATAACAGGAGGCGTAAGCCAGATATAGGCAGCCGGAATCAAGTGAATGTCTTTCAGAGCATAGAGGCTTTAGCAAGGATATGCAGAGGTCAAAAAGGCGCATGAGATAGCTTTGGCAAATAGAGTTCAACACGATTGAAAGAGATTGCACAAGTATATTAAGGGCAAAAGAGAAACTGAGGAGAGTATCGGACTTCTTAAAAATCAAACAATCTTGGATGTGTGGAACCACTGAAGATGAATAACGTCCATTAGGTGTATTGTCACATGTACTGACATAAGTACAGTGATTGGTTTACATATCGCCACATGTGATGAAATCTTTGGTACAAAGGTACTCTCGCTCCGGATACAGAATCTTGGTGCAAAGCAGAAAAACAAAGAAAACAAAGTTAAAATATAAGACATTACAGTCATTCCTGCAAAACTGGAAAATCACTGAAACACAGTTAAGAATTCAACAATATCATCCATGAGAGCTTGGCCATGCTGGGTTCATTATCAACAGGCTAACGATTTGTTCAGTGACAAGTATGGGTGACGATGACAGTGTCAAAATGATTAAACCTAAAACCGTTAAACCTACTGCACATGACTGCTTGCGTTCCAAACAACAGAACTAATATCTGATAGAGGAGAGCGAAATGATCCCAAGACGAATAGACCAACAATTCTGACACATTCAGTAATAAATAGTGATGGATGATTAAACAACGCGTGTATTTTACACATCATTGTTATTGGAAAAGCCTTGCATATCAGTGTAAAAGTTAAGGAAGTATATCTGCACCGTCCTCAGGCAAAAGTGTTGCGTCAATGATTCACGATGCCCACAGAATTTCCGATGACACTCTTTAACCAATTCAATTCGTGGTTCGTGACATGAAAAAACACCTGAATACAGTGGATTCGACGAAGACGATTGACTGATTCCTTTCCTTCCATCGGACTGAAGACTTGTGCTGCACAACAAGCCGTGTCCCTTGGGAAGCTGTTTCGTTCAAGCTTCAAATCTGACATCTGAACGGCAATGTGAAAAATTACCTCACCATGTCCAGTCATCTCAGAGGAAAATAATTACAATCGTAAAATTTGCCACTCACTCAATATCATCAAGATAGTTAAATCATTGACAGACCTGTCAAGCAGCTCAGGAATAGCCTGTTCTATGCTGTATCCAATAGGTCCCTATGTGGCGATGACGCTTTTTAAAAAAATGTCACTGTATTATCAGTCCAAGCTAACACCAGTATGCCAGCTGGTGGAAGTTAAAAGCAATTCATATAAGATCGAAATTTAAAGTCTTGGTATTAGTAATCATGACCTCAAAGCCAATGGCGATTGTAAACACCAACATATTTCACCGATCTACTGACAGAAATTGAATCTCCAGTGCTTTCCTGGTCTGGCTGAAAAGTGACTCCAAACATGCAGACATGCAGACATGTGACAAACTCTTCAATGGTGTCTGAAATGGTCAAAGAAGGCACTCAACTTTTCAAAGTATTTCGAGATCTTAAAGAATATAACAGGACAGAACACCTGGCATGAGGACGAGGGTAGGTCCGATCAAAGACAGTCGTGGGACACTGTGCATAGAGTCGGAAGGGATAGGAGAGGTCTTAAATGAGTACTTTTCTGTCGTATTTACAAATGAGGGGACCGACTTGTTGAAGAGGAGAGTATGAAACAGACTGGTAAGCTTGAGGATATACTTGCTCGGAAAAAGATGTGTTGGGCATTTTGAAAAACTTGAGGTTAGACAAGACCCAAAGGGCCTGACGGGATATATCCTAGGATAATGTGGGAAGCAAGAGAGGAAATTGCAGAACCGTTGGCAATAATCTTTTTGTCTTCACTACAATGGGGGTGGTACCAGGGGACTGAAGAGTGGCGATTGTTGTGCCGCTGTTCAAGAAAGGAAATAGGGATAACTCCGGGAATTACAGGCCAGTTAGTCTTACTTCGGTGTTAGGCAAACTAATGGAAAGGGTACTGATGGATAGGATTTATGAGTATCCGGAAAGTCACCGCTTTATTAGGGACAGCCAGCAAGGATTTTTGAGGCATAGGTCTTACCTTACAAGTCTTATTGAATTCTTTGAGGAGGTGACCAAGCATGTGGATGACGGTAGGGCAGTGGATGTAGTGTACATAGATTTAGTAAGGCATTTGACAATTTTCCCCATGGTGGGCTTATGCGGAAAGTCAGGAGGAATGGGATATTGGGAATTTTGCCAGTTGAATAGAGAACTGGCTAACCGGTAGAAGTCAGAGAGTGATGGTTGATGGTAAATATTCAGCCTGGAGACCAGTTTCAAGTGGAGTTCCGCAGGACTGAGTTTTGGGTCCTCTGCTCTTTGTAATTTTTATTAATGACTTGGAAGAGGGAGTCGAAGTGTGGGTCAGTAAATTTGCAGACGATACAAAGATTGGTGGAGTTGCGGATAGTGAGGAGGCCTGTTGTCGGCTGCAAAGGGACTTAGATTTGATGCAGAACTGGGCTGATGAGTGGCAGATACAGTTCAACCCTGTCAAGTGTGAGGTTGTCCATTTTAGAGCGACAAATAAGAATGTGGAATACAGGGTTAACGGTAGGGTTCTTAGTAAGGTGGAGGAGCAGAGGGATCTTGGGTCTATGTTCATAAATCTTTGAAAGTTGCCTCTCATGATGATAGAGCTTGTAAGAAGGTCTATGGTGTATTAGCGTTTATTAGCAGAGGGATTGAATTCAAGAGTTGTGAGGTGATGTTGCAGCTGTATTGGACCATGGTAAGGCCACATTTGGAGTACTGTGTGCAGTTCTGGACTCTTCATTTTAGGAAAGATGTGGAAGCTTTGGAGCGGGTGCAGAGGAGATTTACCAGGATGTTGTCTGTAATGGAAAATAGATTGTACGATGATAGGTTGACAGTGCTAGGACTTTTCTCATTGGAAGAGCGTAAGATGAGGGGTGAATTGATAGAGGTTTATAAGATGATCAGGGGAATACGTAGAGTAGACAGTCAGAGACTTTTTCCCCGGATACAACAGAGTGTTACAAGGGGACATAAATTGAAGGTGAAGGGTGGAAGGTATTGGGGGGATGTCAGGGGTAGGTTCTTTACCCAGAGAGTGGAGAGGGCATGGAATGCGCTGCCTGTGGGAGTGGCAGAGTCAGAATCATTGGTGACCATTAAGCGACAATTGGATAGGTACATGGATAGGTGCTTAAGCTAGGACAAATGTTCGGCACAACATCGTGGGCCGAATGGCCTGTTCTGTGCTGTATTGTTCTATGTTCTATGTTCTATGAGCCTCAGTATCGGAAAAGGGATTGGGAAGCACAGAGACCTCCTACCTAAAAACTGAGAGCTTGTGCCTGCATTTACAGGGGTTGCACACCGAGCACACAGAAACGTCATGAAAGGAGTAGTCCAATCAATATATTGAGACTCTAATAATGGCCGAATATCTCCACAGAGCAATTTTTTCCACAGTGTGTACATATCCCTTGATGTGAGTGAACATTGGAAACTGTAAAACAGAAACTACAGTTATCCCTTCGGTCTATCGATTTTTCTCAGCAATTTTATATAATGACAGCTGATTCTTTATCTCCACATCATACCCCTGTTCTCTCCCCATCCGTTTCGTGTCTAGAAATACTTATTCATATTCAGTGCCTTCGATTCCACAGTATATCTGGTTAAAGGTTCCAGTTTCACCAGTCGCTGAGAGCAGACAATAATTCGTATCTTAATGCAGAGTGGGCTGCTTGAAACTCATGTTGTTGATGCTTGTTTTATATGTCCCAGCCAGAGGAAATGTCGACCCTTTTTCCAATCTGTCTCGGACTTTCAGTATTTTATACATTGCACTTAGACATTAATTTATTTTCCTAAACCACATGGAATAAATGTACATTCGACAGAAATTCTGCTCACTCAACAAGCCTATCATCCCAGAGATTTTTCTGGTCATCATTAACTCCAATTCCACAATGTCAGATTTGTTCTTTCTGACGAACGAGACCAAAAATGCACACAAAACTGCACGATGTACGAGATTCGGTCTCTTCAAGGACATGTACAGATTGTGTTAGACATACTTACTGCTGGACTCAAATCGCCGTGAAATGAACACCAACATACCATTAATCTTTCTAATTGGTGCCGGTTGCTGCAATGTTGATTTCAGTAACTGATGTATGTGGTGATCCGGATCATTTTTAATATTACAGGTACCCACTTGGTGGGGTCTATCTACAATGTCATTGTCAACGTTGATGTCTGGTTTCAGGACTCACTGCCCTCCATGTACCAAGGAGGTCTGCACGGAAGGAAACAAACCTACATTCCCTTAATTTTACTTTCATTCATGTGCACAACCAAGTGATGGTTAAATGTCCCTAATTTATCTGATTCTGCTACCACAACTGGCAGTGCACTATGCCCACCCACCACTTTCTGGTAAAGGATCACATCTTCATCTCCGCTAAACCTTCCTCCAATCTTTTAAAATGATGCGTCACTTATGATAGCCAAATTTTCCGATAAAGCGTTTCTTAGTATTCATTCTATGTAGCACTCTCATCATCTTGTACACTTCTATCAACTCACCTCTCATCCATCCTCGCTCCAATGAGAAAAGCCTTAGCTGCCTCAAACTTTCTTCATGCAACATGCCCTTCTTCCAGGGAACAATTTAGCAATTCACCTCTTAACCCTCTCTGAAGCTTCCCCATCCTTCCTCCCAACCAGAACTGAATCAAATATTGCAAATGTGATCTGACTAGGGCTTTATAGGTCTGAAGCAGCACCTCGCGGCTTTTCAAGTCAAACTCCCTGTTCATGAAAGCCAACACGTCATACAACTTCTTTACAACCCTATAAACATGGGTGACAAATTTAAGGGACCTATTGATGCTTCTGTTCCGACACATTGCCAAAAATCCATTCTTTACACTTTTTTGAAATCAGATTCGACGATATAAAATGAATCTCTTCACTCCTTTCCATGTTGAATTCCACCTATTACATCGCAGCCCACTTCTGCATCCTGCAATGTCCTGTTGCAAACTGCAACAGCTCTACACTCTAAGCACCACGACTCGTACATTAATTTTATTGTAAATCTTATGAACCTACACTTCCATTTCCCCATGCATGTCATTTAAATATTAATCACAAAGAACAAAGGTCCCAGAGCAAATAACGATGGAACAATAACGATGGTCAATGTGCTGCAGGTTCAGTACATTCCATCTACTAACACCGAACTCTCGGCATGCAACTCTCCCTGTGCCTCATGCCGGTTTTGTTTGTGAATGAACGGACTGTGGGCAAACTTGTCAAGTGCCCTGCAAGAATTCTTGCGCACCGCATCCACTGCACCACCTTCATTAACATGGTTGTCACATTTTCAGACAAGTCACTAAGTCTTATGAGGCATTACCTGAATCTCACAAAGCCATGCTGACCATCTGTAATCGTTTTCCACGTAATTATAAATCCTGTCTCTCAGAATGCTTTCCAGTAACTTGTCTGGAACAGACAGAAGACTGAATAATCGGTAATTCCCTGAGTTAGGTAAATTTGACAATATGCGAGACCCCAATAGAAACATTTGCTATTCTCCAACTATCTGGGTCTTCTCCAATGGACAATTATGATGCAAAGATTAGAGTCGAGAATGTGGTGCTGGAAAAATACAGCAGGTTGCACAGCCTCCGAGGAGGAGGATATTTTACTTTTCAGGCATGAGGTCTTCATCAGCGTAAGGCTTCATTCCTGATGAAGGGCTCAAGCGCAAAACGTCGATTCTCATGCTGCCCGGATGCTGCCTGACCTGCTGTGCTTTTGCAGCATCACACTCGCGATTCTGATCTCTAGCATCTGCAGTGCTCACTTTCTCCAGGATGCAGTGATCAGCCAAATGCACAGCAACTTATTTCCTTGCTTACCGTAGAAATTTGAGTATATCCGGTGCGGCACAGCGAACCAATCTACCCTAAACTTTTTTTTCCAAAATTTGCAGCGCATCTTCCATCTTAACATCAAGCTGTTCGAGCGTATCAGTCTTTTTCCTGCTGTAATCAGAAATGATAATATTCCTCTCAGTAGGGAATACAGAAGTAAACAATTTATTCAGGAACCTTCCCATATTCCTGCCACAAGTTCCCTCCGCTATCCCTGAACGGCCCAACACTCACTTTGTCCATCCTTTTGTTCCTTACATAAATGTCGAAGGATTCTCCCTCACCCGAGCCAATCAAACTTTTTCATGGCGCCTTCGAGCTCTCCTAAGTCCATGTTCAGTATCTTCCTGGATATCTTGTACCCTGGACAGCCCTGCCCATTTCTTTTCTCCTTACACTTCAGTAAACTTCCTGTTCCTCTTGACTAGATGTCCCACATCTCTTGTCAAACAAGGTGCCTTCAAACTGCCATCCCTCCTTTGCTTCAGTGGGTCATTCCTCTACATTTCTGTCATGCATTTTTCTGAAAACATCTGTTCTCAATTTAGGCCCCCCCCTGTCTGCTCAATAGCATTGCAAGACCCCCACCACAATTCAATACTTTCGCATACGTTCTGCTCCTAAACTATCACCGAAATGCTTTCTCACTGAGATGCCTGAAATCTGTCCGGTCGCGTTGTCAAGCATCAAATCCAGTATTGATTCCACTCTTGTCGTCTGATCTACATACTGAGTCAGGTTTCTTTCCTTGACAAACCTGACAAAAACTGCTCCAAACAACGCAATTAAACTACGGAGGCTCCAGTCAATATGAGGCCAGTTGAATTCACCCATGACAACAGCCCTATTACTTCTGCACATTTCTAAAATCTGCCTCCCAAGCTGTTCCTCCGTGTTTCTGTTGCTATTGTGAGGTCTATAGAAAACTCCAAAAACCAGACGGCTGCTTTCCTTTTTCTAAATTAACCCACACTGAGTCTGTCGAGAAATTCTCATTTGCAACCTCCCTTTCTGCAACTGTAATGCTATCGCTGGTTAGGAATGTCACTCCGCAAATTTTTTACCTCCCAGTTTTTCCTGTTGAAACATCTAAACCCTGGAGCATCTAACAGCAATTCCTGCCTGTATAATATTCCAGTCGTAATGGCTGCAACATAACTGTTCCAATTACAGTTCCATGCTGTCTGTTCATTACCCTTATTCCTGACACTTCTGACGTTAAATTCTCTGTATGCTGTATTTGGCTGTTCACTTGCTACTCCATCCTGAAATCCATATCTTCGATTCCCTCCCCTCCGCCAAACTGATTTCAACCCTCCCAAAGAGGTCTAGCAAACCACCTGCCCATGATCTTGATGCCCCTCCAGCTCAGGTGCAACCTTTCCTGCTTGCACAGGTACCCTCTTCCCCAGACGTATCCCAATGATCCACACGCCTGAAGCCCTCCCTCTTGCGCCATCCCTCGTAGTCACGTCTTCATTTTCACACCCACTCTATTCCTAATATCAGTAGCCCGTGAAACTGATAGCAATCCTGAGATTACTCGACAAACTGTCCTGCCTTTTAACTTTCAACCTAACTCCTAAGAATCACTTTTCAGGTCTACATTGCCTTTTCCACATGTGCTATTGATGTGTGCCAAGATTTCTGGCTGATCTATTTCTCCCTTAATACGGAGAATAATCATCTTCAGAGGTGAATAAAAAAGTATTGAGCAAACTTCTGGAATTGATGACAAATTGTTAAATCCTTCATTAAAGAATTCATCACTCCTTAATATCCGCAAAGATTCGCAAAGTCAGATCACACTCCATGGGGGTCAGCTTGGTTTAATGAAGGAGGAATCACGGTTGACTTATTTGCTTGACTTCTTTAAATATGTGACAATTGAGGTGGATAATGGAGATTCTGGAGATTTATTAAATGTAGATCTACGAAGTGCGTTTAATAAGGTGCTGCATAAAAGAATAATCAATGGAATAAAGCTTTTGCGGTTACAAATGATTCATCTGCTTGGACCGAGGTTTGACAAACCAACAAAATGCATTGATATTGAATAGGGATGTCAAGTTTCCTGGATGGCAATTTTGTGGTCATAGAGTTTAGGCTATTTCGATTTGTAATCTACGTCATTACGTAGGAGGGGACATAATACACTACAGACAAATGTTCACACCAAACTAATTCAAGTTGCACTGATGATTTGATAAGTTTTAAAAAATGGATATTGATTGGTGACGTGATTTCGGCAACATTTGGCGAAATTTAACGTTGATAACTCTGCAGTTAACCATTTTTTCCAGCCGATCATAAAGGCAACCATTCGCTGAATGGAGCGAAAATTCAGAATGCTTACGTTCAGAGGAATTTAGGTGTTCTCGTGTTTCTCAGAATAAATTCAGCATGCAGGTACAGTAGATGTGACAGTCAATTGAATTTTCAGCGCTTATTTACAAAAGAATAGAGGAGGAAGGGAAGACAGTGTTACTGCAAATGCGAAAGGCATTAGTGAGATCGTAAAAGGAGTACTATGAACGGTTTTTGAGGAGAGACGCAGTTGCATTCGAAGCAGTTCAGAAATGATTCACTCGATTGATTCCAGAGGTGAGCTTTTTCATACGAAGAGATATTGAGGAATTCAGGCTTTACTATCTACAGAAGAAGAACGAGAGGCGATGTCGATGAACAGTGAAAGATGCTAAAGGGAATTGACAATGTAGTTGTGGTTCTGGATGTTTCCTCATGTGTTTCCAATTTAAAAAGTAATCACAATTTAGGGATAGGCGGAACAAAGGGGAGGAGAACTTCTTACTCTGAAAGGGTTGTGACTATGTGTAAGTCACTGTCGCAGAATGCAGTGGGTCTGGGAGATGGAGGAAATGAAGCGTTATTGAGAGTAAAATGGAACCGTGGTGAAGATGACATCATCCATAGGTGTATTAAATTGCAGAGGATGCTCGCGGAGCTGAATTACCGACTGACCTCGCCGTTATCATTCAGCCTTTCGAATGTGATGTACAGGAATGAGGGGGGTCGTCTGGTTATTAACAGAAAGCTGGGATTTTGGATAATTATTTCTTAATACAGTCTCAAAGGAGTTAACCAGGAAAGAAATTGGAAGGGCATGGCCTCGAAGTATTATCACCTGACAGCTAAATCAGCGGCCAGCGAATGATTGCTGGTGTTATCACGAGACTGTTAATGAAAGCACGCAAATAATGATCTACTGATTTGGGTCCGAATCCAGCTGTGGCAAATAATGTAATTTGAATTCAGCAAAATCAAAAGTGAAGTGTCTAATGATGACTGTGAATCCATTGTTGAAAACCCCATCTAACTCACTGATGTCCTTTAGGGAGGAAACTTCCATGTTTACATGTGACTCCAGACTCTCAGAAAGGTGTCTGAGTCTTAACTGCCCTCCTGGCAATGAATGTTGGGCAATCCAGCGCTGCCCTCATCCCATGAATGAATTTAAAAAGAAACAGTGGAGTCACACAGTGACAATTTCTGTGTCTTCAACTAGGTACAATCTATAATAATGAATTGGAGGAATGGAAGAACTCTTCTGTAGTGAAGATGGCGATGGAACTATGATGGTGGGGATTCCGCAAATAGATACAGATGGGTAAAGTCATTGGATAATAGATTGATATGTAGAATACGACGTGAAAAGTAATCTTTCTTTTTCGCAAAGAATGCAAGTTACTAAGCTTCTCAAGTGGAGAGAGATTACGAGACTTTTTGATAAGTCGTGGAATGGAAGATTCACGCTGAAACATTCAGACATCGGATGTATTTACCTATCTCTCTGACTGTCTGTTTCCTGATGTTCCCAGTAGCCACATTGCTCTCAGGTCACACGGAATATTTTGATGTGGTTGGTTGGCAGTGGGGAGTTAGGAGGGACGGTGTTTTTAAACGTGCATCAAGCCTTTATACAAGAGGTCATCCTTTCATTCTACGTGGAGAACTGAAGACTATGGGAATGACTGATTGCTTCTGCATGAAGGGGGTGTGTCTGCTGGCAAGAGAGTGGACATTCACATGATGTACTGTCTATTGTAAAAATGCAGCATTAATGGAGTGTGTGTTCATTCATTTCCTCTACATCTTGGATGGAGGTTTGTTTGTCAGAACCTCAACCTGAGCTCCAAATCTCTTAACACATACTTCACCTGCCTTTCCCCATTGACACGGAGACCCCGCATAGCCATCTACACTAATGGGAATCTCCATCTTCTGGGAGAACAAGGATACACTCGGACGCTCCCTGCTGAGGGAGAAAACATTGACCTCATCCACTATATACCGTGCATATATCTTCCGTCACCAAATGGTGACATAGATGCTGACATTCTAGATATGTCACCAACTCATGCTGGCAAGATTTAGATCAGAGAAGCTGAATGAATATCGTGGATGAAGCACCTGCGCTAACTTCTCAAAAACAAGAATCCTTCAGCCGCCACTCAGCTACAAGCTAGATGCCTGGTCCATCACAGTAATACTGGAGGTGCTTCCTTATCTCACTGACTAAACGATTACCTGCGAGGGACATATACAGGCGTTCATTGGGCAGGCACAGGCAAGTCTCCGAGATGTCTATCAAAGCTGGTGAACTCTCCTCTACCCTTGTCCAACATGCAGCACCACATGAGATACACAACATGTGACTGCTGCTGAATGTCACGATGCCAGCACTCGATACACTACAGACCAAAACCCAACACTAAGGAAAGACACAGAGCGACAGTGAAATGCATATAAAGATAGAAACAGAAAACTATTTAATTGGGAGCACCTTGTCAAAACATGGCAAATTTGACAGGGTAGTGGGAATAACTGCAGCAGTGAGACCTTGGAGCATGTAATCACAAAAGTAGAATATTGCATAAAGGCATTGCCAGATTAGATGAATTGGTTCGTTGCATCAAATTCCAAAAATATATCTCGGAACGAATCCAGACACCATAAACTGGGACAGGTAACAGCCCAGAATGGAGAACTGTGAAGACTGTACTCGTGCATTGTTCAGTAAACGGGACTGCCTGACCAACATTTGCAGTATTGAAAACCTTTGGCAGAAAGTTGTCTGTGTATTTATGTGTCCGTGTGTGCATATATGTGTGTGTGTGCGGGCGCACATGTGTGCAATCAGTTGAAATATTATGAACTGGCAGAGGTTTGCGCAATCGAGAGAGAGGGACTGATGGATGTTGCATTGACAGATGTGTTGGTGTACTTGAGAATATTAAGATAATTGCCAGATGCAATAAAAATAGAGATTATTGTGCACAAGAATGATTGTAGGATGGATGGATTTTTAGTTTCAGTTCGGATACAGGCCATGAAGTATCGACTAGATTTGGTTCTACAGGTTTGAAGATGGGAGTGACAACAATAGAAAATTGCCATCAATAATATTGTATTTTGTAGCTCAAGATTGTAACAGAAGATCAGACGAACCTGTTATATTTTGGAAGTTTGAGTGTTTAATATTAGAAATGGCCACGTTATGGTGTTCGGAATCAGACCATGGCCAAAGGGATCACCATCGTTGTGATTCGTCGCTTTCAGCCTCATACATTGGTCAGGGATTGGACAGAGTCAGAGGAAGGAAATGGAGCGTTTAAGCACAACAGAAGGCAGTGACCTCTCTGCTGCTAATATTTAAATGACGATGGCTGTGATACAATGAATCACAGGTCACATCTGAAAATGAGAAGGACATGTAAGAGACCCAAGAAGGACACTGCCAGAAGCAAAGACCGAAAGTGTAAATGAACGATTTCACTGATGAAGTTCGTTGTGGTTTATAGATTGAATATCTGAATTCAAAGTCTCAGCCAGAGAAATAATAGCAGCAAAGCAGTTCGAATAAATGAGAACAGCAGTAATAAATTTAAACATGGTTTATAGAAGTACTAAATGTAGATAGAGACTTACCAGGAAAACCAACGATAGCCAGGATTAGATAATAAAAATATTGAATAACGTAAAGGGCATATTCGATCCGATACGAGAATGTAAACCAAACGTATGTAGAAAGAAACCAAATATTCCAGGATAAAGTCTTATCCATTGTTGTAACATTCCAGTGTTTTGTTGTCAGATTCTGATCCATTGTTAGAACATTCCAGTCTAATGTTCTCAGATTCTGACCGTTGCTTCCCCTTTCTCGGGATCTGCTGATCCCCATTAGTGCTGTCAATGATGCTCCTGCTTATACTGTGGGCATGCACATTGAACGGAATATATTTATCATTAAAAGATGAAAAGACTCAACCAGGATAATGTAAATCCATGGAGACTGACATTAATCACAGTCGCTGAACAAACAGGTTCATCTAACTCCATCCCGACATCACTCTTCACCTCAACCAAGGGGACATTTGAACAGTCTCGCTGGAATGGAAGAAAGTTAATGAGAGATGAACTATCAACTTTTTCAATGTTTCGTCCTTGTATGTGGCGGCAGTGGCAGAATACTGGAAGGTTGTATATGTTCCACCATGTTCATATAAAGAGCCAGAGATAAAATAACGACCAGCTGCATAAAATGTCTTTTGTGGAAGTCCTCAGATACTTTAACCATATTTGTTGCCCATTGACTTTGTGTAATGCTGCTCCTAGTTTGAAATGCACTGTTATCACATCTTTTCTTAACCTTGAGGCATCATTCAGAATATTGAAACGACTGCTCAGGAACAGAAAAAAGCAATTCTCTCCGTATGTGCCTCTTAGAGATTGGAGGTGGCCAGTTAATGCTCACGAGCGTATTTGTACTAGAAAAGTTGGGAAGATGGCCTATTCGCAAATTTTGCAATAGAAATCACTCAAAATAAAAGAAGCTGGACGAGTTGTTGCTGAGAGAGCATTGTGTTTCTTTCATGTTTCTGTAACTGAGATGCGAAGGACCCCCATTAGAAACAGTTTAACCATTACTCATCATGCACATGTTGCCATTTGTAAAATGCGTTGGACCTGTTACAGAGGAACAGGGGAAGGATATCCAGGCTCTCGAGTCTGTTACTGAGGGTCGGGAGAAGACCATCGGCCTCTCGGGCTTTTTACAGAGAGACAGGAGTTGGCCATTCAATCTCTCGAGTCTGTTCCAGAGGAACAGCAGGAAGTCATTCAGCTGCTTTAGCCTGTTCCATGAATCCATGCAAACTTTCGAATGCGTTTTGCGGGAATCATTAGTTGCAATATAATTATGGGCAAGCTTGACGCAAACGTTAGAATGCTCAAATGGATTGAGGACAACTTTGAAAGTGTTAGACAAACACATTGACAGTCTGATTAGGAAACGTTATGCATACTTAAAGGGATGGTTGGAAAATGAAAGGCTTTCAAAAATTGAATTAAGACAGCCCAGAACATATGCGTTCATATTAGTGAGACCGGCAAAGCTGGTAGGTTCAGGGAGATCTGAATGACTAGCGATATTGAAACTCTGGTCAAGGAAAAGGAAAGGGGCATATGTAAGGTGAAAATCTTAGATCAATTGAATGTATAAAATAGCATAAGGGCAGAAATGAGTATAGTTAAGGTGGAAATCAGGGGGGAAAAAAGGAGGCATGAGATGGTTTTTGAAATATGGTTAACAAGACTTTGAAGAAATTCAAAATATCAATTACTGGCAAAATAATAACTCGGGAGAGAATAGGCCACCTTAAAGATCAACCAGCCTCTGCATGCATTGAACTTCAGTAGATGGCTGAGATACTACAAGAATATTCCCACTCAGTAAAATATTTGGAGAAGGTTCCAATAGAGAGAGATCTTGGGGAAATATACAGTGCAATCTTTTAAATTATGTTAACTACAAGAAGAAATGCTTCTCATCTTAAAATGCATAAAGGTGCATAAATCCCTGGGACGTTACCATTTGTACGTCAGAACTTTGCGAGAAGCTAACGAAGTGGTTGCTCAGCCCTTCGGTGATATATTTTTATCATCGAATGTGATAAGTGACGCGCCAATAAAAATGGATGATGGTTCATGTAGTGCCATTGTTTAAGCCAGTAAGGAAAAATAAGAAACTAATTTGTGGGTAGACTGGCGTCAATGGTGGTTGTGTTGCTGAATGTGATTCTGAGGAAAAGAATTTAGATGTATTTGGAAAGATAAGGACAGAAGAGAGCATTAGACATGGGAAACCGTGACTCACTAACTTGATAGATGTTTTTTGAAGAAATTAAGAAGAAGATTGATGAGGGCAGAGCAGTGAATATTGTCTTTGTTGAATTCAGTAAAGCATCCGACAATGTTCCGAATACTAACTGGTTACCAAACTTAGATTGCCTGGAATGACATAGCCACTTGGATACAAAATTCGTAGAAGGTTGGAGTCAGAGCATAGCGTAGCAGAGGAAGTTTGCTTATCGGACTGGAGGTCAGCGATAATGGGCTTACTGCAAAGGTCAGTTGTGGGTGCACTGCGATATTTCACCATTCTAAATTATTATGATTTGAATATACACTGCACGTTTTGTAAGTTTGTAGATAATTTCAAAATTGTGGTGTGGACAATGGATAAAGTGATCTCAGATTACAATGGGACCTTGGGTCAGTGAGATGAGAGGTGGTAGACGGAGTTTGTTTCGGCGAAATGTGATGTGTTGCAGTTTGACGAGATAAATCAGGCAAGACTTGTAGGTGAGGCCCTGTCGATTGTGGCCAAGCAAAGAGACCGTCATAGAAATTACAGAAAACCTACAGTGTGGAAACAGGCCATTCAGCCCATCTAATCTACACCGATTGTCTTAAGAGCATCCCGCCAGACACACCCCTACCCCACCCCTCTGACCACACGTTTCCCATGTTATTCCGCCTAACCTACATATCCCTGGGCACAATGGGGAATTTAGCAAGGCCAATCCACCCTAACCTGGGTGTGGCAGTAAACAGAAGCACCTTGAAGAAACTTAGCAGTCATGGGAAGAATGTACAACGTCCAAGGAAAGACTCATCCGAGTGTGGAATAAACCCAGATCCCTGGCGCTGTGAGGCAGTAATGCGAACCACTGAGCCACCATGTTTCCGTGTGTTGAATCTTCACAGTTCCTTGATGGTGCCACACAGTTAAACAGGTCAGTAAGTAAGGCATTTACTACACTTGTCTTTATTGATCAGTGCTTTGCTTATGAACGTTTGGATGACATGTTGCGGTTTTCCAGGTCATTGGTTGGGCTATTTTTGTAAGGCTGCCTTGCCTCATTTCCCCTCCCCCCACATTGTCTCATTCAAATCCCTCGAACTCAGCACCGCCTTCCTAACCTGCAATCTTCTTCCCGACCTCTCCGCCCCCACCTCACTCCGGCCTATCACCCTCACTTTGACCTTCCTCTACCTATCGCATTCCCAACGCCCCTCCCGCAAGTCCCATCTCCCTACCTTTTATCTTAGCCTGCTGGACACACTTTCATCATTCCTGAAGAAGGGCTGATGCCCGAAACGTCGACTCTCCTGTTCCTTGGATGCTGCCTGACCTGCTGCGCTTTTCCAGCAACACAACTTCAGCTTTAATTCTGGTCTCCCTGCTATAGGAAAGGTTTTGATAAACAGGAAAGACTTCAGAAAAGATCTGAAGTATGTTTCCGGTTTTGGGTAAAGTTTGGATGGGGTTTCAGCTGCATGGAGAGTTTCAATATCTGGGACTATTTTACCCAGTGAGCTGAGTGTGAGGAATGACCTGATAATGCTTTATAATATTATGAAGGGCATATATAAAGTGAACAGTCAAAGTGTTTTCCTCAGTGTGGGGGAGTCCAAAAATGGAGGACAAAGGTTGAGGTTTATGAGGAACCTTACAGTCAACTCTTTTACCAAGAGTTTTGTGTGCGTATAAATTGAGTTACCAGAAGATGTGGTGGAAGCGGGTATAATCACAATATTGAAAAGGCAACTGGATGGGAGCATGAAAAGGAATTGGTTCGATGAATAGTATCCAAATGCTGGCAAATGAGGCGAGAGTACCTGGGGATATCTAGTTGGCAGGGACGGTTTGGACCGAGAGGTATATTTCCATGTTGCACGTCTCTAAGACTCTATTGCATCTTGAGTTAAATGTACAAATACACAATTTAGATGTTGAGACTGTTTTATAGAAACAGGTGAAGCGCTTTCAGTCAACGGAAGCTGTAAGGTATGTTCAGAGGTCATTCCGTCCTTCAA